>NC_048575.1:26384953-26589953 GCF_013265735.2 Oncorhynchus mykiss | reverse complement strand
GTAGTGATGACTGGAGCTTCAAGGCTATCCCATATACCAGTCCCTCTCAAACTAGCACCACCAAGTAAGAAATGCGTTGACAATAATGAATCATTTTGGTGTAACTTCACAGTGAAAAATAATTTCAGTGTCACTGGCGCATCCTTGTTCAATACTGCTTGTTCCCGAATCCAAAGATGCGGCAAGTATTGCTGTCAGTCTAAAATACGCTTTACAATATCACACTCTACAATCTGCAGAACTAGTCGTGCTAGGTGTTTATAGGCTATGTGTGTTTGGTATCATCAGAAGAGGTTTAGATGGGGACAGATTATGCCTCTGTCTGACGCCGACTAACAAATAACAGCCTCTCGCTGCGGCTGAAGTTTTGACATAATGTGATGAAAGACAAACGAATAGCCTGGTAAAGCTCTCTGTCTGTCCGTATGAAGAAGGCAAGGCAGCAGCCATATTGATGTGGTTTATCGAAAGGCAACTAAAGCTGTTAATGTACACTGAAATGCCATCAGTCAAATTGTCGCCTCCATCTAACTCAGTGCCTCGCCTCGCCTCGACCGACGGGCTTTCAGAGGAACATTGATTGACAGGGAAAGGATTGACGAGGCCGTGTATACACATCTATTCATGCCTGCAAACCAACATTTGTCTTTGTGAACAGCAAAGTGACCAGGCAGCCAGCTACATGTGAAGTGACTGAACTGAACACAGAAAGAATGTGTAGCCTCTCAATGGTCTGGTCCTGAGTAGGAGATAACTAGTTGTGTGTGTGTGTGTGTGTGTGTGTGTGTGTGTGTGTGTGTGTGTGTGTGTGTGTGTGTGTGTGTGTGTGTGTGTGTGTGTGTGTGTGTAAATGCATGCTCGTGGGTGTGTTTGTGCCTGTACATATACCTGTGTGTGTGTTGGTCTCTCCGCTGGTCTGAAGGTCCCAGTGGAGAACCATGTCTTGCAGGCAGGCATGGACGTCAGGACTGAGACGGGCATGCATCTGAGACGGCTGAGACCCAGTGACTGGCAGCTGCTCCGGGGCCACCACCACCACCACCACCAGATGGCTGGGTCTATTTCCATGCCAGTCGGGGCGACGGACCCAGTGTCAGTCTGTGCTACTCTGGGCGACTGTAGCCCATGTCAAAACCCTGGAAGAGATGGGATGGTCGGCCAGCAATACACACTTACGCACACACACACACACACCCACCCACACCCACACACTGAAGCCCATGTCAAAATCCTGCCATTTGGCTCTCACGCCAACCGCCCAAACGTCTTGGGGACCGCTGTTGGGCAAGAGATGAGTCGCCACCATCAACATCACCGCCATGCACCTGATGCTGTGGTGTAGGTCGTAGGAAGTCTATGGCAGCACTCCAAATAGAATGTGAGGGACTGGGCAGGGGTTAGTTAGAAAGTTGGCTAGCAAAATGGCAGCCTGATTAGGGAAGTAGTGAGGGTTGGGTTACTGTGACCTCGTCTCCAGAAGTTATGCTAAAGACTAAAGGCCATGATTTACTATATATATATTGTTGTCATTTAGCAGACACTCTCATCCAGAGCGACTTGGTAGTAGCGAGTACATCAACATATTAACAGACTACTGCGCCATTTGCTGCACTAAGTGCTCATCTACGTTTTGAAATGAGGTGTCATTCATTGCTTTGAAGAATAGGATATACCCCTGTCTTTGTATGGAAAAGCTGCATACTACTGGCAGCATTTGATCAAAGCCAAAGGCCTGGTTAACCTAAACTGATCAATGATCAACTTTGCTATCAGGCCACTATCCTTAGGGATGCAAGTGAGACCAGACTGCTTGCAGATAGCCTATATTATATGGGGGTGATGCTCCCTCTCTCTCCCTGGGATACTCTGCTGCTGGTAAATACAGTAGCTATATACACAGGAAGCAGACAGACTGAGAGAGAGAGAGAGAGTCAATCTGCTTGGGATCCCTCGCTCTCCCTGTCTCTCCCTGACTCTCTTGGTCTCTCTTGCGCTCCCTTTCTCTCTCTGTCTCTCTCGCTGTCTCTCTCTCTCTTTATATCTCTCTCTATCTCTCTCTCTCTGTGTCTCTCTGTCTCTCTCTCTCTCTCTCTCTCTCTCTCTCTCTGTCTCTCTCTCTCTGTCTCTCTCTCTCTCAATTCAATTCAATTCAATTCAAGGGGCTTTATTGGCATGGGAAACGTGTTAACATTGCCAAAGCAAGTGAGGTAGATAATATATAAAGTGAATATATAAAGTGAAATAAACAATAACAATTAACAGTAAACATTACACATACAGAAGTTTCAAAACAATAAAGACAATCCAAATGTCATATTATATAAATACAGTGTTTTAACAATGTACAAATGGTTAAAGGACACAAGATAAATAAGCATAAATATGGGTTCTCTCTCTCTGTCTCTCTCTCTCTTAGTCTCTCTGTCAATGGGGCTTTATTGGCATGGGAAAGCAAGGGAAATAAACAAAAAACAAAAGTGAAAAGACACAAAACAACATAAACAAAAAACGATTACAATTGAATAGTAAATATTGCACTCATAAATGTTTGAAAACTATAAAGACATTTCAAGTGTTTTATTAGCAGCTATGTACAGTGTTTTAGTCATGTGCAAATAGTTGTAGTACAAATAGTACGGGAAGATTCATAAACAGAGAAATATTGGTGGTATTTACAATGTTGTTCTCTCTCTCTCTCTCTCTCTCTCTCTCTCTCTCTCTCTCTCTTTCTCTCTCTCACACATTTTCTTTCTTGTGTGGCCTTTCCACCGCGGCTGAATCCTGGGAGTGTCTGCATGAGTCCCGAGAACTGTAGAATATTTAACACAAAGAGAGACAGCCAGGTGATCAATATTTAACCAGCCGTGTTGCCTGTTGTTCCACATCGGTGTCACAGGGTCCCTGTTCCTCTCTGGATCCAGGCTACACTGGGGACAAGTGCCAGGATGGTGGTTTCTTTTGAGGGATGGTTAGAAAGGTGGTGCTTTACCAGCGCTCGCCTTCATACATTATAAATTAACTTGGGAATCCAGACACACAAACGTACAGGCTCAGACACACCCACACTGAGATGATCTGAGATATTAATTCATGGTTCTGTTTTGCCTCCTCTCTCTCTTTCTCTTTTTTCATCTTTGGATACGGCCTTCACGCAGACGCTGACCCTCCCGTTGATTCAGCTGGTGAGTAATTGTCTTCTGTCGTACAGATGAAAGGAATGAGAGGAATGCTGTAACTTCATCTGTAAATCAGCATGGTGTGGAGGGCTGGCGAGAGAGCCATAGTTCTGGAGTTTAGGTTGTCAAACACTCGGTAATAAAATAACCATCACCCTCCTATTACAGGCACAGTAAGATAAGTCGCTCTTCTGCTAGCCTGAAATTAGAAAATATTGATGGATGCTGTCCCCCTCAGAGAGTGTGTGAGACAGAGAGAGAGAGAGAGGGAGAGAGAGATAAAGGGGAGTGGAGGGGGGAAAAGAGAGCAGAGGATAGGAGGGAGAGGTGCAGAGAGAAAGTGAGAGAGAGAGGGGGGGAGGAGGATAGGAGAGATAGAGGGAGAAAGAAAGTGAGAAAAAGAGAGAGAGAGAGAGAGAGAGAGAGGAATAGAGAAGGCCCTGCCTCTCTGATCATTCAGTGTTATGGCAGGCAGTACAATTGTAGTAGGAGCCTGGTTGGCTAATGTGTGGGCTTTGAAATTATGTTTGTAAATGAAACAACTCTCCACCCACCTCCACAACACTTTACGCATTAGAAATGTGATCCTACATAAGTCCCTTTGTAGTGAAGGTTGAAAGAGGCCAGGGTAGAAGAGACCAGGGTGGAAGAGACCAGGGTGGAAGAGACCAGGGTAGAAGAGACTGGGGTGGAAGAGACCAGGATAGAAGAGACCAGGGTAGAAGAGACCGGGGTGGAAGAGACCAGGATAGAAGAGACCAGGGTGGAAGAGACCAGGGTAGAAGAGACCGGGGTGGAAGAGACCAGGGTAGAAGAGACCAGGGTGAAAGAGACCAGGGTAGACGAGACCAGGGTGGAAGAGACCAGGGTAGACGAGACCAGGGTGGAAGAGACCAGGGTAGAAGAGACCGGGGTGGAAGAGACCAGGGTAGAAGAGACCAGGGTGAAAGAGACCAGGGTAGACGAGACCAGGGTGGAAGAGACCAGGGTAGACGAGACCAGGGTGGAAGAGACCAGGGTAGACGAGACCGGGGTGGAAGTACCTTTGATGACTAAATCAGATAGACCATTTCTACATTTCAAATGGAATTCAAATAGTGTTCAACATAGAAAAGTAAAATCAATCTTGCAGTGATTTATTTTATTTTGATAAGAGTTTGGCATGGTATCTGATACTGTAATAGGGCAGATTTTGGTGGCCTTTTTGAGTTAAGTGTATTTGCTATAAATGGTTTGACTTCAAGACAAAAGTACTCCAGAATGATAAGAGCAGTTAAAAAGTCGAATCTAAGCCAGAGATAATGGGTTTGTACTATGCAGCATAGTTGCATTCACAATATTTCACAGCCCACATTTTTTAATTCTTCTACACTTTGTGAAATATTTTGTGAAGTGCCTGTTCAAACTGACTTTTAATTAATTCATATGTGTATTTATTTGTTACACAACAAAGTTATTTTTCTGTGTCCTATCAAGTCAAGCAATAATTTGATCAGCCAGTAATTAAATTAAGTAGAAACAACAGACACTCTGTGTCCCAAATGGCACTATTTTACATATTTGGTGCACTCTATTTGACCAGAGCCCTACGGGCCCTGGACAAAAGTAGGGCACTACATATGAAATAGGGTGCCTTTCCTTTCCATTTGGGACGCAGAGATCTCTCTGTTGTGAATACATTATATTTACTGTAGCTATACAGGCAATGGGTTGTGAGTTGTGTTGTTCTTCTCCTTAATGCTTCCTTATTTGGAAGAGAAGAGAACTTGCTAATTAACGAGGGTGGAGTGATTGAGGACAGGGGGAGGCGACAAGCTTCCAAGTCATCAAATAAAGAGACACGGTCGTCACTTTTCTCTTCTGACAACACAGCAACTGAACAGTCGTCCGACAGAAAACACTAAAGTCACTAAAACACAAAAACAACGAGAACAAGAACAACAATGACAACAACAAGACGATCTAGTCAGTGTATAGAGTAGCTGTCCTACTTGACTGCTCTGGTGTCTACATGCATGTTGACTATATTGTGCCGAGTTGCATTTCTTATGTTGTCAGCTTCCATATATATACTTCATACAGCTCCTGTGATGCATTTCTAACAAAAGCAAGAGCCTCAGTATTGTCTCTGACATGAAAAGAAAACAAATATAGATTCAGGGCATGCCTGCATGCGTGTTAGTGTATACGTGTGTATGTGCTTGTATGTGTGTGAGTGTGTGTGTTTATGTGTGTGTGTGTGTGTGTGTGTAGCATGTTCCAGTCGCAGGCCTATGTGTATGCACTATGCTTGCACATGAATATTTGCACACATAGTATGAAATTTCCCCATGGACCACCTGTCTTATTGCCCCTGTTTCACTATCCAGATTCTTCCTTGTGTGGTTTCCTAGGTAACCCCGACCATCAGTAGAAAATAGTTTCAGTGGGAAGTATCAGCACACCAATGTTATTTACCTCTGCTTAGAGCGCTGATATTCAATGATGTGTTTCCAAACCACGTCACAACCTTCGCTCCCATGACTATTTCCCCCTCCTCACACCTGGAACTATGTCATCACGGTCTCCATGGTGATGCCATTAGGAGGAGGTTTCAGGTTAGACATTTTTACAGATATAATGATTATCGTTGATAGAAGCTGCCCACTCATATCGAATTCATCATTTGTTATAAGTGGCATGAGCAGAATACAGAGCATCTGCGGCATGGGATGTTATTTTCTGCTAGAAAACGTCTCCATAAATCACTGTAGTAGGCCCAACAAGTGGTCTAATGCATTGAATATATGGACAACCTGCAAGCCTCTCCCCCGACTTCCAAGGGTGTTTTTCAAGGCTAATTAGCAGTTATTCTACCTGCTAATCACTATTTGTTGGTTCAACGTCCTCAGTAAAGAAACAAAGCAGCCAGACGGCCAGGCCACCTCTTACTGGGCGATAAATCTACATTTGAGAACTGTTGAAATTCAATAATCCTGAATCTTAATCACCACTCCTGTTCAGTTCCCATTCAACCGTGACAACGAAACCAAACATAAACACCAGCAGAGAGAATGGCAGCGGTAGGGGCGTAGAGAATAAATGTGGTTCATCTAGTGGTTCCCATAAAGACCATAAATCATCTCCCTGACACGAAGGGATAGAGCGAGAGTATTTTATAATCATTACTATACATTTTCTGGTTTAGTCAGATTTTTAACAATCTGTAGTACTGTTCATGCCATCTGTTTCTCTATATGTGAGAAGCAGGCTAATTGCTATGTGGATTGTTGGCTAATATGACTTTTCAAATCTCCACCGTAAGCACATTTAGTTCTTACGCCATCTGAAGAGATGTCTGTTTCTGTAAATCAAAGGTGTAAGAACGGATCTTTAAATCCGATGATGGATATACCAGCTGCAGATAGTGTGTTGAAATCTGGCAAGAGAATATTAGTATCCACTTGAAAACACTTCCATTCATCATCGTGAAATATACTGGGATGAACAGTGTTTGGCACCAGGACATACTAAAAGGGGTGTATCCTAACACTTTGGCTCGCTCACTGTAGTCGGTGGTGTTACACAAAGACAACAATGGGATTGGTATGTGTGTGTTTGCATTTATGTGTGAGTTTGTGTATGTCTCTTTCGCTTGCTCTCCATGCTGATCTAGACAACATTGACACATTTCTGGCTCCGTAACCATTTGAACCTTAGCTGTCATGGAGGATGCTGCTAGCCCCCTCAACACAACACAGTGGTGGAGTTGTTAGCTGATGCCATGGAGGATGCTGCTAGCACCCTCAACACAACACACAGTGGTGGAGATATTAGCTGATGCCATGGAGGATGCTGCTAGCACCCTCAACACTACACACAGTGGTGGAGTTATTAGCTGACGTCATGGAGGATGCTGCTAGCACCCTCAACACAACACACAGTGGTGGAGATATTAGCTGATGCCATGGTGGATGCTGCTAGCACCCTCAACACAACACACAGTGGTGGAGATATTAGCTGATGTCATGGAGGATGCTGCTAGCCCCCTCAACACAACACACAGTGGTGGAGTTATTAGCTGATGTCATGGAGGATGCTGCTAGCACCCTCAACACAACACACAGTGGTGGAGTTATTAGCTGAGGTCAGGGACCTCTGGCAGTCTCTATGGGGGTGCCACAGGGTTAAATTCTTGGGCCAACTCTCTTCTCTGTATACATCAATGATGTCACTCTTGCTGCTGGTGATTCTTTGATCCACCTCTATGCAGATGACACCATTCAGTATACTTCTGTCCCTTCTTTGGACACTGTGTTAACTCACCCCCAGACGAGCTTCAATGCCATACAACTGTCCTTCCGTGGCCTCCATCTGCTCTTAAATGCAAGTAAAACTAAATGCCTGCTCTTCAACCGATCGCTGCCCCCACCTGCCCGCCCGTACAGCATCAGCATGGACGGTTCTGACTTAGAATATGTGGGCAACTACAAATACCTAGGTGTCTGGTTAGACTGTAAGCTCTCCTTCCAGACTCACATTAAGCATCTCCAATACAAAATTAAATCTCGAATCGGCTTCCTATTTCGCAACAAAGCATCCTTCACTCATGCAGTCAAACATACCCTCTTAAAACTGGCCATCCTACCGATCCTCGACTTTGGCGATGTCATTTACAAAATAGCCTCCAACACTCTACTCAACAAATTGGATGCAGTCTATCATAGTGCCATACGTTTTGTCACCAAAGCCCTATATTCTACCCACCATTGCGACCTGTATGCTCTTGTTGGCTGGCCCTCTCTTCATATTTGTTGCCAAACCCACTGGCTCCAGGTCATCTACAAGTCTCTGCTAGGGAAAGCCCCGCCTTATCTCAGCTCACTGGTAACCATAGCAACACCCACCCATAGCACGCTCTCCAGCAAGTATATCTCACTGGTCACCCTCAAAGCCAATTCTTCCTTTAGCTGCCTTTCCTTCCAGTCCTCTGCTGCCAATGACTGGAATGAACTGCAAAAATCACTAAAGCTAGAGACTCATATCTCCCTCACTAGCTTTAAGCAACAGCTGTCAGAGCAGCTCAAAGATCACTGCACCTGTACATAGCCCATCTGTAAATAGCCATCCAACTACCTCATCCCCATACTGTATTTATTTATTTATCTTGCTCCTTTGCACCCCAGTATCTCTACTTGCACATTCATATTCTGCACATCTACCATTCCAGTGTTTAATTGCTATATTGTAATTACTTCGCCACCATGGCCTATTTATTGCCTTACCTCCGTTATCTTACCTCATTTGCACACACTGTATATAGACTTTTTCTACTGTATTATTGACTGTATGTTTGTTTATTCCATGTGTAACTCTGTGTTGCTGTATGTGTCGAACTGCTTTGCTTTATCTTGGCCAGGTCACAGTTGTAAATGAGAACTTGTTCTCAACTAGCCTACCTGGTTAAGTAAAGGTGACATGAAATAAAAATAATTCAGACATTACATTTTTATAGAAAAATCTTTCTCAATGCAGACTTTGATGGAATTGTTGTTTGATAGACTGCAGTAACGCCGTGGAGCCCTCCTCATGCTTTTCAAACCCCATTTTAATCATCTCCTTCACAATATTTAAAGAGAAGTGTTTAAATCAACAGTACTTATCTCTCTGCTGGATCTTAATGACAGGCTTATCTTCACCCTTCTCCTGTAAAACAACAGCGTGATAAAACAACGATCTGCCACGAAAATAACGTGATAGGAAACACCTTGTCTGCATCCTAAACGGCACCCCTATTGCCTATGTAGTGCACTACTTTTGACCAGGGCCCTATGGGTGATACCTATGGGTCCTGGTCAAAGGTAGTGCACTATATAGGGAATGGGACGCAACCCTCCAGGTCCAAACCCCACCCCGTTGGCCATGCAGGTGCACTCAGCCAGTCAGACCAGCCCTTCTCCTTGACTGACCTTCAACGAAACGTTGTGTGCCAAACATAGAGGCTTTGTCTCTGTGAAATGACACCAATTAAGGGATGGAGCTAAGCGTGGGGCTATTTTGTACAGGCTGGGGGACAAACAGCTAGGCAAAGGAAGGGGACCTGAGGAGTGAGCCACAGGGGCCCGGGAGTAAGAGGCAGAGAGAGGAGCCAGAAGGTCAGGGATAATTAGAAGCCTTTGTGGGCTCTCTCCAGAGGCTCAGGAGGCTGCTACAGATGGGCTCTCAGCTCAGCTTCACACAGATACGGCCGTACAAATGCACACACACACACGCACACACGCACGCACGCACGCACGCACGCACGCACGCACACACACACACACACACACACACACACACACACACACACACACACACGCACCACAGACACCTGGGAGACATGTGCTGGGGTGCTGGAGACAAAGAGTGCTAACAAGGGGGAGTGTACACAGGAGGAGAGCAAACGACGAGAGAGAGAAGAGGAGAGAAAGGAGGAGTGGAGGAGACGTGACGTTGGTAGGAAATTAGAGACCCCATATTTGTGACTTTCCCTAATCGTTGCCTCATCTGGTATTGACTAATTGATGACTGGATGAATGCCTACGCATTGTGTCAGCGTCGTGTAATAGCTGGATCTCTTCTTGATACTGTTCACTGTTCACGGTTCACAAACGTCTCATCAAAGTGTGTCAGTTGTTTGCTACATTTTAACGCCAGACAGAACTGCTGGCTTAATGACATACGTTTCAGCAACACAGCACAGCACACCAGAGTTCCAGAGTACACCCACTGGCGTTTAACTTTCCCATTTAAAACGCCAATGATGTCAACGAGGCCCATAACCTACTGTAACCTTTCTACCTTTTTGAGCTGAGCTGGGGGAGAAAATCTATTTAGGTCTAACCATGGCTCATAGTGCTGCAGGTGTGAGCGCATCAAACAGCCTAGATACCAGCAATTAGTGGCCTGACATGTCTATGGTAGCAGCGACATGAACATTCACTCATACAGTCCACTTCGGGGGAATGAAACGGAGCTCGTTGGAGCTCATATCAACTGTGGCACCTGAATAATCTACTGTTTATGAGCCTCAGTCTAGCTCCATATTGCCAGCTACTATACATGTCTACATGAATAAACATAGGCTATTGTCATCCTGATTCACGTCACTCAGTGCTTTTTAGCCAGTGTTACCCATCAGTAACAGCTCGACATGCGGGTGGAACAGTCATCTTAAAGTGACAGTTGTCCGCCACAGTCTGTATGGTAACCTGCAGACGTTAGTGTTTCTGTGGCCTGCACCTGCCTGTCTGTCACTCAGTCATCTCCATTAGTATGGTAATGGCGGTCCTTACAGGAGACGACACCATCGCATCGACGTTGTGGCGCTGACAATCTCATCATCAGGCGTCGACCACGCTCTCCAGAGAATACACACACGCGCACACACACGTTTATGTGTTTCCCCATCTCAGACAGCAGCGGCGAAAACAGACTGCCGTACAATAGACAAAGTTGTTATGACAGAAGGGCAACATGTTGACCTACCTTTGACCTTACGAGATGGGAAAGTGAAAATTGTCCCTGATAGATATTTCACCTCTTGCCGCCGAAGAATTTCGATCACAAACCAAGTTTCTCACAGGAAGATAGCCTACAGTTGCTCTGCTCTGCTCTGCTCCACCACCAACCAGCATGCAAATAACAGGAGTGTGTAACATTGTAATGAACATTGCATCCTGGGTAAGTGGTTGTCTTGGCAGCTGCATAGGTCAACTACAGATGTGATGCTTTATTTAATCTAAGTTTAGTGTTCCGCATGCTAATTCAACACCATGGATAGCATGTAAATATCAGCTAAAGGTCACATTCATTAGGACATGCAGAACTTCCTGGGTTTGGGGTTTGTTACCAGATCAGTGCTACCCTCTTGGCCTGGCTTTAAATGAGGGGGGTCTCTCAGAGGGGTGAGGGATGGGTTGGGGAGTGTCCTCAGTGAATATAGCTGGGTGCAAGTGTGTGTGTGTGCGTGTGTGTGTGTGTGTGTGTGGAGTGTCTGTGTCCATTCCCTTTGTGCACACGATTTTACACCACCAGCCAGAGCTCAATACAGTAAATGAACAGGGACTTGATTGTGGACTACGGTGTAAAATGTCAGCATCTTTGGCGTCACTGTGTCTAGTACCAGCATTTTGACAGCCCTGTGTGGAGTTCCACATTATTAAGCACATGGTAGTGTGTGTGTATATATGTGTGTGTGTGTGTGTGTGTGTGTGTGTGTGTGTGTGTGTGTGTGTGTGTGTGTGTGTGTGTGTGTGTGTGTGTGTGTGTGTGTGTGTGTGTGTGTGTGTGTGTATGTGTATGTGTATGTGTGTGTGTGTATGTGTGTGTGTGTGTGTGTGTGTGTTCACGTGCATGCACTGCTTGTCTTCCACTGACCTGGGCATTGTCTAGCTACCCTGATTGTCCTGTCTAATTATCTATCTCCCTGACGATCCCGTCTAATTAGCTATCCTGGTTATCCTGTCTAATTTTCTATCTTCCCTGATTATCCTGTCTAATTATCTATCTCCCTGATGATCCTGTCTAATTATCTATCTGGATTTTCCTGTCTAATTATCTATCTACCTTGTCTATCCTGTCTAATGATCTATCTACCCTGTGTGAGTCTGTATGATGTGGATGTAAGGGACAGGCCATACAGATGGTTACTGCAGCTTTATTTACTGGTCTAATGTCACACAGGTCCCCAACCAGCCAATCCCCGTGCTGACAGAGCACAGTAACCCATGATGCCCTGTTGATACTTCCTGCATTTCCTGGCTCAGCACCCAGCACCGGCAACCTCAGGCGCCCAGATAGGGGGACGGTGTCTGGGGTGGAGGAGTGGGGCGATGCCCTTTTCTGGATGTAGAAAGCCTTGGTAATTAGCTAAACAGCATCATAATGGCTGGCCATACCATCTGGTCACAGGGCGGTGGGGTTAGGAGAGGCAGAGAGAGGGGGTGTTGCACCTTTTAATGGGCCTAAATATTCTCACAGAGAAATTAGCCGTGAGACATGCACCACGCCAAGCCAAATCTTGCTGGAGCGTGTCACAGAAAGGCTCTAGTAAGTATGCACCCATGACAGGACCACAGCTACAGCTACCTCCTAGCCATACATCAGATCTGTAAGTCGTAGACACACACACCCACACAAACACAAGGACACACACGCACATACACAAGGACACACACGCACGCACACGCACATTAACACCCAAACACAGAGAGGAGAACAGATGAAGTTAATGTAAATCGTGGTCATGATTATTCTATGCTTATCTCCTACTATCCACAGCAGCAGGTGTGTGAGCTGTCAGCTCTCCTTCTCTGTCTCCCCCCCTCCCTCCCTCCCTCCCTCCCCCTCTCTCTGAATTTCAATTGCAATTTAATGGCTCAATTGACATTGGACATTTAGATATGTCGTATTATGTGCAAATAGTTAAAGTACAAAAGGGAAAATAAATCAACATAAATATGGGTTGTATTTACAATGGTGTTTGTTCTTCACTGGTTGCCCTTTTCTTGTGGCAACAGGTCAAAAATCTTCCGTTGTGATTGCACACAGTGGTATTTCACGCAAAAGATATGGGAATTTATTGTGGGCAACCAGTGGGTTGTGTAATCCCCTTGTGGGTCTGTGTAATCTGAGGGAAATGTGTGTCTCTAATATGGGCATACATTTGGCGGCTATTCTCAATAGCAAGGCTATGCTCACTGAGTCTGTACATAGTCAAAGATTTCCTTAATTTTGGGTCAGTCACAGTGGTCAGGTATTCTGCAACTGTGTAGTCTCTGTTTAGGGCAAAATAACATTCTTGTTTGCTCTGTTTAAAAAAATGTGTCAAGTAATTATCTTGTATTTTTCCTTATTTTTCTAGCCCCAGGACCTGCGTGCTGAAGGTGCTCTTCTCCAGGTTAATTTCTCTGTAGATGATGGCTTTGTTATAGAAGGTTTGGGAATCACTTCCTTTTAGGTGGTTATAGAATTTAACGGCTCTATTCTGGATTTTGGTAATTATCTGGTATCGGCCTTATTCTGCAATTTATCTATTAGTTGGTGTTCAATTTATCTATTAATTGCAGTCTCAATTTGGTGTTTGTTCCATTTTGTGTATTCTTGGTTGGTGAGCTTACCCCAGACCTCACAATGGGTTCTATAACTGATTCAAGTACTTTTAGCCAGATCCTAATTGGTATGTCAAATGGTATGTTCCTTTAGATGGCATAGAAGGCCCTTCTTGCCTTGTCTCTCAGATCATTCACAGCTTTGTGGAAGTTACCTGTGGTGCTGATGTTTTGGCTGAGGTATGCATAGTTTTTGTGTGCTCTAGGGCAATGGTGTCTAGATGGAATTTGTATTCGTGGTCATGGCAACTGGACCTTTTTTGGACACTATTATTTTTTGTCTTACTGAGATTTACTATCAGGACCCAGGTCTGACAGAATCTGTGCAGAAGATCTAGGTTCTGCTGTTGGCCCTACTTGGTTGGGGACAGAAGCACCAGATCGTCAGCAAACAGTAGACATTTGACTTTCTCGTAGGGTGAGGCCGGGTGCTGCAGACTGTTCTAGTCCACTCGCCAATTCATTGATATACATGTTGAAGAGGGTGGGGCTTAAGCTGCATCCCTGTCTCACCCCCTGCCCTCGAGAAATTGAAATGTGTGTGTTTTTTGCCAATTTTAACCACACACCAGATGTTTGTGCACATGGATTTTATAATGTTGTATGTTTTCGCTCCAAAATGACTTTCTATCAATTTGTATAGCAGGGCTTCGTAACAAATTGAATCGAATGCTTTTTTGAAATCAACAAAGCATGAGAAGACTTTACTTTTGTTTTGTTTTGTTTATTTGTCATTTAAAGTGTGCATGGTGAATACGTGGTCTGTCGTACAGTAATTTGGTAAAAATCCAATTTGACATTTTCTCAGTACTTTGTTTTCGCTGAGGAAATATACAAGTCTGCTGTTAATGATAATGCAGAGGATTTTCCCAAGGTTGCTGTTGACGTATATCCCACGGTAGTTGTTGGGGTCAAATTTGTCTCCACTTTTGTGGATTGGGGTGATCTGTTACGCTCGTTGATGGAATGATCGGACCAAGGTGCAGCGTTGTAGGCGTACATCTTACTTTATTCAATGAACAAAAAAACAACAAATACAAAACGAAACGTAAAGTTTAGTAGGGCTAAACGACACAGTACCAAAACAAGATCCCACAAACTACAGGTGGGAAAAAGCCTCGGTGGCGGCTCCAGTTCGGGACGTAGACCCCGCTTCGCTAATGGATCCCTCCGCTTCCATGGAACCGGACCGTGGATCGTCGCCGGAGGAACCGGACCATAGGTCATTGCCGGGGACTCCGGACCGTGGATCGTCGCCGGAGGAACCGGACCGTAGATCGTCGCTGGGGACTCCAGACCATGGGTCGTCGCCGGAGACTCCGGGCCGCAGATCTTTGCCGGGGGAACAGGACCGTGGATCATCGCCGGAGGAACCGGACCGTAGATCGTCGCTGGGGACTCCAGACCATGGGTCGTCGCCGGAGACTCCGGGCCGCAGATCTTTGCCGGGGGAACAGGACCGTGGATCATCGCCGGAGGAACCGGACCGTAGATCGTTGCTGGGGACTCCGGACCGTGGATAATCGCCGGGGACTCTGGACCGTGGATCGTTGCAGGACGAACCGGACCGTGAATCATCGCCGGAGGAACCGGACCGTGGATCGTCGCCGGAGGAACCGGACCGTGGATCGTCGCCGGAGGAACTGGACCGTGGATCGTCGCCGGAGGCTCCGAACGGTGGATCGTCGCCGGAGGCTCCGGAACGGGAACCCCCGCTGGAGGCGCCTGACTGGGAACCGTCACTGGAGACTCCGGACTGGGAACCGTCGCTGGAGGCTCCTGACTGGGAACTGTCGCTGGAGGCTCCGTACCTTGGATTGTCTCTAGAGTCTCTGGGCCATGGATCAACACTGGAGGCTCTGGTCCATGGATCATCACTGGAGGCTTCGGGCTATGAATCATACATTTAATTTAGGACACCACCAACCCCACAGGCCCTTTTGGGTTGGAGGGTTTGTATTTTGTCCTGTAGTTCATTCAATGTAATTGGAGAATCCAGTGGGTTCTGGTAGTCTTTTAATAGTTGATTCTAAGATTTGTATTTGATCATTCATATATTTTTTGGAGCCAAAAAGATTGGATAAGTGGTTTATCCATACATCTCCATTTTGGATAGATAACTCTTTGTGTTGTCGTTTGTTTAGTTTTCCAATTTTCCCAGAAGTAGTTAGATTCTATGGATTCTTCAATTACATTGAGCTGATTTCTGACTTGCTGTTCCTTCTTTTTCGTAGTGTATTTCTGTATTGTTTTAGTGATTTCTTTAGAAAGTCTTTGCATTCTTGGTAAAAAAAACATTTGTCATTGTTGTTCATTTTCTTAGGTTGTCTGCTTGAATTTTTGGGATTTGATAGGGAAGCTGAGACGTCAAATATAATGTTAAGGTTTACTACTGCTAAGTTAACAACTTCACTATTACAGTGAAATATTTTGTCCAGGAAATTGTCTAGATGGGATTGAATTTGTTGTTGCTTAATAGTTTTTTGCATAGATTTCCACACTACTTTCCTTCCATCTATAGTATTTCTTAATATTATTCAGTTCCTTTGGCTTTGATGCCTCATGATTGAGCATAGTTCTGTTTAAGTAGACTGATTTTTCTGTGATCTGATAGGGGTGTCAGTGGACTGACTATGAACACTCTAAGATACTCTGGGTTGAGGTCAGTGATAAAGTAGTCTACAGTACTACTGCCAAGAGACCTACCAAAGAAGTCGCCTCGAAGCCTACCATTGACTATGTATCATACCCAATGTTCGACAGAGCTGCAGGAGTTGTGATCCATTTTAGTTGGTTATGTTGTTGTAGTTGTGTCTATTGGGGCATATGGGGGAGGGAATTTTGTCACCTCGAGGTAGGTATTTGTCCCCCTGTGTGCCTAGGGTGTCAGGTCCAGTTCTGGCATTTAGGTCACCACAGACTAGTACATGTCCCTGGGTCTGGAAATTGTTGATCTCTCCCTCTAGGATGGAGAGGATGTCATCGTTAAAGTATGGGGACTATTAGGAGGGATATAGGTAGCACACAGTGACATTTTTCTGATGTAAAATGTTCCTGTTTTTACTCATTTAATGGAGTTGGTTAGGTCTTCTCTACACCCTGTTTCACAGCTGGTAGTTTGGTGGATGGGACTACCAGCTCTCTGTAACCTAGAGAGCAACCAGTGGGTCCGTCTCCTTTATACCATGTTCCTTGTAGGATGACAATGTCTGTATTTCTAATTTCTTTAATGAAGTCTGGGTTCCTGCTCTTTAGGCCAAAGGCAGATGACATCAGACCTTCTATATTCCAGGATAAGGTAGTAAAAGCTTTGTGTTCCATCGTGTCTAGTGTTGTTTTTGTGTGGTTTAGGCCCAGGCATATTGAGCATCTCTCTCTCTATCTCTCTCTCTCTCTCTCTCTCTCTCTCTCTCTCTCTCGGGATCCAAGCGGTGTGTGTGTGCATGTGCGAGAGTGTGTACAGACTTCATGATGAGCACACGGATCGCCACGGTGATGGTTGCCTGGGCATCTGTTGCCACGCAGTAACAGTGTTGCAATGGCCCCCTGTGTGTGCCTTGGCCTGGCAGAGTGCTCAGGGTGTTGGGCACCCCACTGTAAAAATAATTACAGTAGTCGATGGGGTCATATCACCGCGTTAATCATCATTACCACAGATACCAACCCATTTATTCAGAATAAATATGAGGGCTGAAATCCATATGAAACCACTCCCAGACCATGGCACGGGCAGTCCATCAGATAGCACTGTGATAGCAGCCCTATAATATCGAATGGTTATAGTGAGGAGAAGCTAAGGTTCCATCCCAAATGGCAATCTATTCCCTACATAGTGTACTGCTTTTGGTATTGCTTTTGGTAGTGCTTTTGTCATAAGAAATGCACTATTTAGGGATTAGGGTGCCATTTGAGACTCAATTTACGAGTGATCTTTACTGAGTATGGCATTTCCATCAAAATGGACCAATGAGCACCAGCATGTGAAGTTTATAGGAGCATATCACATTTGGTGTCAAAGGAAAGCTAAGAGTCTATATACTGGGAAACAAGGATGCATTTTTCTTTTATCATTTTCCATCTTAAAAATTAGACATAAGTAAATCATTTGATTTCTGGATAAACAGATGGAAAAGGGGTCTTGGAAAACATACTGTATATCATAAAAAGTTTTAAAAGGTCAGAAATACACCAAAACACAATAATGTTGACGTAAAGACCCTTGCCAACTCATATCAACGATATATTTTGTTTTTGAGAAATTGTTTACCATTTGTAAATTTAAGAAATATTGCCTGGCGCCTTGTAATTCCGTTAACAAAAACTAACATTTTTTAAAGATATTTCCTAATTTCTCTCCCTAGTACAATAAAAGTTCATAGAACTAGTACAGAAGTACAGAAGTACTGGTAGACCTACTGTAACAATTAATTATAGTGATTTTACTGATATAAGTCTTGTTTATGAATTATTAAGGGATTACCCCAAAAATCTGTAACGAAATTACTGCAACTGAATGAACTACAATGGGAAATCAAAATAGTCACAAACCACAGTTCTCTGTCTTTCTGTTGTCTGGTAGTCAAACCAACAATGTTATAACAGTCTGAGTCTGGACTCTCTCTCTCTCTCTCTCTCTCTCTCTCTCTCTCTCTCTCTCTCTTTCTCTCTTTCTCTTTCTCTCACTCTCTCTCTCTCTCTCTCTCTCTCCCTCTCTCTCTCTCTCTCTCTCTCTCTCTCTCTCTCTCTCTCTCTCTCTCTCTCTCTCTCTCTCTCTCTCTCTTTCTCTCTCTCTTTCTCTCTCTCTCTCTCTCTCTCTCTCCCTCTCTTTCTCTCTCTCTCTCTCTCTCTCTCTCTCACACACACACACACACACACACACACACACACACACACACACACACACACACACACACACACACACACACACACATTTACTGTAACCAGCATCTTAAACCCACTGAGCACCGACCGACACCGTACGTCAATGGACGTTGATAAGTAATTGAAATTCTGGCCTTAATGTTAACCTCCACAGACGGACCGGACTGGACCAAATCTGAACCGATCATAGACATGTTTTAGAAGTTTGGCTAGCACTGTCCAGTGAGTAGAGCTCAGTGGAATACATTACAGTACAGTAAAGAAAAGCAGAGTATACTACAGTGCAGTAGAGTACAGTATATTATACTCTATACTCCACTTTACTGTACTCTACTATACTCTACTGCACTGTACTGAACTCTACTCTACCCTACTGTATTGTAATGCATTGTACTCTACTGTGCTCTGCTGTGGTGCGCTGTGATGTCCATGAGAAGAATGACATTCATATCCATAATTATGCATTTCTGTGTAGTACAGATCAGGGACCCATGATGTAATTCTGTTACCGTAATTCTGTTACTGGGTGTAAATCCACTTCACTTAAAAAACTGATGGAGATTTTAATGTAATTTCGTTACCAAGTTTGCATCTGCACAGTTCTTTCCCTAAATTAGTTTTTGTAAAATTTTCAGTAGAAATTGTTAAAAGTAGTCATTGTCCATAGATTTGTACGGTTTGTTAAAAAAACTGACTTGAAGAGTAATTCCGTTACAGTGGAAATGCCCATTAGCAGTATGTGATGGGAGAGCACACTGTAAACCTCAATGTGCTGTCATGACTCAAAACGTTTTTGGAAACCTGTTGCACTTAATATATCTGAGTACAGTTGTTTAAAGTGAGTTGTGTCAGCTTGACATTTTTGAGTAACCCCCACACTAAGCCACGCCTCCACCATAATTTCCCAGTGTGCCTTGTTTTTTCAAGTGCCTGGTAAAGGTACCACCCATGGCTGTATTTGTTAGTGACAGAGAGAGGTTGTTGAATTTGTTAATTTTCAGTTCTGTGGCCTACACCAATTGAGTTAGTAGGGAAATGTATCCTAATAATTTAGGTATTTATGAAAATACATTACATATCTTGAGGCCATATTTTGTGACATAGCCTTACCCTAATACAGTGGCACGTACAGTGGCAACAAATCCTGGTTGAAGGATTTCCAGGTATCTTCCAAACGGGATTTCTGTAAAACCTGGGAAATTTACCAGAATTTTACAACCCTACCGGCAAATCACATTATGCTAGCTTGCAAAGTGATGTGTAATTCCTATTGGAATCCAGACAGAGTTAGGATAGCCAACAGTTTAAAGTTGTATTAATCTGCAACCAGCATTCATAATGACTGCCAGGGTTAGGAACAGCGTGAGGCGACTACGTTAGCCATTTAAACTGGAACAACCATTTCAGTAAGGAGAGCAAAAAATGTGACTAAATGATTGGATTATTTTAGGAAAATGTATCTTTGTATAGCACAATATGAATCAATCAATCACTCAACGTACATGCAAAACACAGATATTTAAAACTATTTTTAAAAATCAACCTGCAGTAGAGCATGCTGGAAAAAGAATAGAGTTGACGTGACTTCTCATTTAGTTTTGAGTCACGTAAACATTCTAAGTAACAATGATTTTTGAGTTCAACTTACTAGAAATATTTGAGTTACAAATGCCTTGGGGTTTACATTGTAGAGTAGAGTAGGGTCTCTGAATGTTATGCTAATAGCTAGACTATTGATCAGGATCGTTGGACATTAGTGTACATTGGCACAAATAGAACATGAGAGGCTGTTCTATTAGGTTTTTAACAAAGCAGTGCTTTCATTTAGAAGCACCAATAAAAGGGAAGCGGGTGGACTTGATTGATTTTAATCTAGAGATATTGATAGGCTTCATCTAGGTTACTTGTTGGGGAAAATCAACGATAGGGTTAAAAAAAGACCCCAGTACTAGAAGTAGTGCTTTCTCCTTTATGGCTAATAATCAAGGAGAAATACAGACAGGGACAGAAGCAGATTAATGTGCAGCAAAGTATGAATAGACAGAAAGAGAGGATGTTTAAACAAAACAATGGATGAGATTTAAAAAAAGAGAGAGAGCAAGAGAGAGAGAGAGCAAGAGCAAGAGAGAGAGAGAGAGAGAGGGAGTGAGCGAGAGAGAGAGTATAAGGGGAGATAAAGATGAGATTTTTGCACAGGTTTGAAGGAGACCGCCAGCGGGAAGAAAGATAGAGACACAGACACAGTGTGTTTGCAATGGCTGCTGATGGTCCTACGATAGCCGAGACAGCAGACAGGTGACAGATGGAGGTCAGGTGACCCTGGCCAAAGCCAGACGGCTGTGTTTCCTGGTTGTGTGTGTGTGTGTGTGTGTGTGTGTGTGTGTGTGTGTGTGTGTGTGTGTGTGTGTGTGTGATGGGCGCTGTGCTCCACCACCACACCATTCATCATGATGTCTTCCCACTCACCTCTTAAACAACTCCAGCATTTACATCCCGAAAGCCAGAAAGGGCCAGCTGGATAATCAGCCACCAGCCACCACTGCCCAGAGGGTTGAGATAGCTCATAAAAAAATGACTTACCCTACAGACAAATGTCTTGACAGGAAATAAGTAGTCTGCATCCCAAATGGGACCTTATTCCATATGTAGTATAGTACATATGGGCCCTGATCATAAATTAGTGCACTACATAGGAACTAGGCTGTTATTTGGGATGTTCAGATCTGTGACAAGTGATGAGTAATTACCTCCAGGTTTGTCGGAATAGAGAAATAAAATAGTGTAAGATTATACAGATGCTGTAGGGTTGGTAACTATTTGTAGCAACACACCCCTTTGTCATGACTTACCTAGAGCCTGCACTACAGTGCCTAAAATAATAAATCACCTGGCATCAATAACAACAACTGATTTAAATTGACCTGCAGAGCAATTTACAGTATGTGGTTTGTCTGTCTATGGTAAAGTCATGCTTTACTGAGATGGGTGGGTGTGTTTGATTGGATTATTTGAATGCCTGACATGGTTGTCTGTGTCTGGTTTGATACCTGCTACTGGACTGAGACGATCAATGCAGTCACTTGTAATGCTGTTCCAGAGACACTACTGTATAATTGGCGAGACACTTAGCCAGTCCAATTTGTCTAACCCTCCTTCAGCTTGATAGATGACATGGGTTAGCGTGATAGCTCTTGCAATCTTCTGTATGTGGGAGGTAAACAAACAAGACATACTGAAAGTCGAACACTGACAGGAGTGGAACATAATTACACAACAAAACACAAAATAATCACAGGATTGATAGCAAGATACAGTAATTACACAAACACATAGTAGTAATGAGGCTTTTTGTTTTGATGGGTTACTGTTTATGGTAACAGTTGGCCCAGGCCCTGTCACACCAGGAAGTGAGAGTTCCCCTGGAGACAGTTTAACCATGAGTACACTGGTGTGTCATTGGATGCTGGTCCCCTGGGTTCCATTCCCTAATGGTGACACACTCTTCCTGATGAAGTCACACTGTCATGATGGTTTGGGACTGTAACTGTAACATGCTTTGAGGAGGAAGCAAGTGGAAACGTATGCCAGGGTGTGGTCTATTAAGAAATGTTGTCATGAGTTCAAAAATTAATAAAACAAAACTTTAATTGCAAACTCAAGTATATCCAAGTATATTATATCCAAGTATATCCCCTCGCTCTCCCTCTCTCTAACTCTTCATCCAAATGGCTCCTCTAAACAGTGTCCTTTCACCAGCTAATAATAGCTGAGTGTTCAATTCTCTCCAGTCCCTTTAGAGATGAAGGGCGGGGATGGAGGTCAGTGGAAGATGCTGTTTGTGGTCCCCAGGGACCATCCATCTGAATCGGCTGCACCATGGGAAATAATGTCCCTCCTCTGGAGCCCGCAGCCTGGAGGATGGAGCTGGCAGGACCACCCCGGGGTGGAAACACATTTCTTTCTCTGTGTCTTTATTTCATTTAACACTCAGCCGGACTGACGGTGAGACTGAGAAAGATAGTAGAGCGAAGCCGTTCTGCAGTCACTCATCCACCTGAGTGAGAAGTGTATGAGGAGGAGGAGGCTGAGGAGGTGTGAGCATGGTAAATCGCTGACCGCACAGGACCTGACAACAAGCGAGATTTCCATCGCAACTGGAGACGACGGCAGGCGTGTGGGCAGCTCATATCGCTGCCCCCCCTTTCTCCTCCTCCTCCCCCTCCTCCCTTTTCTATCTTTCTTTCCTTCCCTCCCCCTCCCTTCACGGCACGGATGAGTTACCGCCTCGATATTTCATTATCACTTACCACCGAGCCTGATCAAGACTGCTATGCTGCTGCTGAGAGAGACACTTAATTTTCCATTTTGTTTTTTTAATAACATACCTGAGAGTCCTAGCCGAAGCCTCTAAATCTAAATTGGAAAATGCTGGCTGAAATATGATGTGAACAGAACAGAGCTGGACTGTTCAGAGGCTATCCAATCAGCTGTAATGAGGCCCTTGTGCCAGTAATAAACATGTAAACCAGATGGGGCCGTTACGAGAGTTGGCCGGGCCCCTTACGTCCGTCTGACAGAGAGAGAGAGTGTACAGGCCCTAGGCCTTTGCCTTGCATTGTCTTCCAACCGAACAGCCTTTTGTGTGAAGAAACTGACCAACCCGACTTCTGTAATCACACTCCTCTCGCCCTGCGACCAGACCAAGCATTCCTCTCCTGGACTTTTATTGCATTGGTTCTCCAAGACAAACAGTAATAAAGCCAATGTAACCATGGATACTCAAGGATCAAACCTTTTGTCTCTCTAACCCTCCCAACACCTATAAACCGTCTTTTCTTCAGAATCTCAATCGTCAAGTCAGTCTCTTATTTTTTCTAGCTTTCTCAAGGTTATACAGAGAGAGTGTTTGAAGGAATATAATGTAGCAAGATAGTTATTTTGTCAACGTGCTGTCGTAAGGGGCTCTGTCAAGGACAAATAGTCAACATACTGGATCAGACTGTGATTGTTAACCTTGACCTTAAAACATTTCTTTACAATGACTATTATGAGGTGAGAACAATAAACCGGTCCTGTGAGTTTCTTTTTTATAACACATATGATCACAGTCGGACAAATGCAGTGTAAAAGTGGAGACTTTATGTCTTGACAAAGCCAACTAATAAACACATTGGATACTTAAACAGACATGGGGAGGAGGGTTGCATTCTCCAGAATCACTGTCTGTGTCCCAAATTGCAACCTATTCCCTACGTACACTATGAGCCCTGGTCAAAAGTAGTGCACTTGGCAGGGAAAAGGGTACCATTCAGGATGCAAGCCACTCAGTCCACATGAACCTAGCAGCTCATCTATTAGTCCTGTCACTATCTCTCTTCAGGTCAGAGTTCATGAGAATGCCCTCTGGTCAAAGAGTGTTGTAACTCCGTTGGTAAAAATCCACCCATTCCAACAAACACATCCAGATGAGTCAAAATACCTCTGCTGTTTGCTTTTCTTTAACATTAAACTTTGACATACTGTACACATTTTGCTGTGACATTTTTCGTCAATCATTTCCTGTCTATGTAGAGATAGTAATGGATTTACAGAAACATGACTGAGAGAATGTGTCAATGAGAGAGCAAAGGGGGTTGTGAGGACAAAGGTGGTTTACAGCCAGCCCATCAGACTGGAGCTCAAAGTTGATGATTCTCCCCGAGGAGGTACATGACAGGGATGTCATAGATTCTCCTAACGCCTTCCTTCTGCATGCCTGCTATGTCCCAGGGATGTTCTCAGTAATAATAGTGTGTGTGTGTGCTTCTGCGTGTGTGTGTGTGTGTGTGGGTGTGTGTGCTTGTGCGTGTGCGTGTGTGTGTGCGCGTGTAACTACATCCTGTGGAGATGTTCTCGGTAATGATAAGGTTGGTTGTTGGTTGGACAACAGGGACTCCTACAGTGCTTCTCCCATGTGGCGGAGACAAGGGATCCTCTACTATATAGACACTTATTAGAGTGTTTGTAGCCTCTGGCTCTGCCAATGTGTGATGAGAACGTTTACGGTTCAGACTGAGACCTTTAGGTGGCTTTTACTATGGTTGTAATCCAAACCAGAAGGTGAAAATATACGATATGTCAATTGGTCAACACTAGCTACAGTATGTATGACACAATATACTCAGTATTCATAAGTGACAATAAATAATATGTTAAGCACTTCAAGACATACTGTTTGGTCTGGTGTCCCGGAAACAAATTAAGCCTAGTCCTGGACAAAATCGTATTTCAATGGAGATTCATTCAACTATGCATCATGGCGCCAGAGAAGAAGGATGATGTTTTACGTGTTCAATTGTGTTTTTTTTTCTTTAGTTTCTTTGCAGTTTACAACTTTTAAAAAATATATATATTTTGTACATGTTGCTGCTACCGTCTCTTATGACCGAAAATAACTTCTGGACATCAGAACAGTGTTCACTCATCACGAACTGGCAGAAGCCTTTTTTCCCTTTAACGAGTCCGATGAGCCCGACGTGACGGACATACGGCGTTCCCGGGAACAGGCCCAGATCCCTGTCATTCGCGTGAAGAGAAGACAGAGAAAAAGAGGACGGATGTAGGGCTGAGAATTCGTAGGCGATCTAATAAACCCCCACTGCCTTCCATTTTACTAGCTAACATGCCATCATTGGAAAATAAAATCGACGACCTACGAGGAATATTAACCTACCAACGGGACATTAAAAGCTGTAACATCTTATGCTTCATGGCGTCGTGGCTGAACGACGACATTATCAACATACAGCTGGCTTGTTATACGCTGTATCGGCAGGATAGAACAGCGGTGTCTGGTAAGACAAGGGGGGCGGACTATGTATATTTGTAAACAACAGCTGGTGCAAAACATCTAAGGGAGTCTCAATGTGAAGCTCGCCTGAGTTAGAGTATCTCCTGAGTATCTTTATACAAATCTCATGATAAGCTGAGAGACTTTTCATCTGTATTTTTAGTAGCTGTCTACATACTACTACAGACTGATGCTGGCACTAAGACCGCACTCAATGAGCTGTTTTCCGCCATAAGCAAATAGGAAAACACACATCTAGAGGTGGCGCTCCTAGTGGCCGGGGACTTTAATGCAGAGAAACTTAAATCCGTTTTACCAAATTACTATCAGCATGTCAAATGTGCAACCAGAGGCAAACAAAACTTAACTCCACACACAGAGATGCGTACAAAGCTCTCCCTCGCCCTCCATTTGGCAAAATCTGACCATAATTCTATCCTCCTGATTACTGCTTACAAGCAAAAATGAAAGCAGGAAGCACCAGTGACTACATCAATAAAAAAGTGGTCAAATGAAACAGATGCTAAGCTACAGGACTGTTTTTCTAGCACAGACTGGAAAATGTTCCGGGATTCTTCCGATGGCATTGAGGAGTATACCACCTCAGTCATTGGCTTCATCAATAAGTGCATCAATGACGTCATCCCCGCAGTAACTGTACGTACATACCCCAACCAGAAGACATGGATTACAGGCAACACTGAGCACTGAGCTAAAGGCTAGAGCTACAGCTGCTTTCTAGGAGCGGGACTCTAGCTTATAAGAAATCCCGCCATGCCCTCCGGCAAAACATCAAACAGGAAAAGTGTCAATACAGGACTAAGATTGAATCATACTACACCGGCGCCAACACTCGTCGGATATGGCAGGGCTTGCAAACCATTACAGACTACAAAGGGAAGCACAGCTGAGAGCTGCCCAGTGACACGTGTCTACCAGACGTGCTAAAGTACTTCTATGCTCGCTTCAAGGCAAATAACACTGAAACATGCATGAGAGCACCAGCTGGTCCGGACGACTGTGTGATCACGCTCTCCGTAGCCGATGTGCGTAAGACCTTTAAACAAGTCAACATTCACAAGGCTGCAGACCCAGAGGGATTACCAGAACGTGTACCGTGAGCATGCGCTGACAAACTGGCAAGTGTCTTCACTGACATTTTCAACCTCTCCCTGTCCAAGTCTGTAATACCAACACGTTTTAAGCAGACTACCATAGTCCCTGTGCCCAAGAACACTAAGGTAATCCGCCTAAATTACTACCGACACGTAGTCTTCATGTAGCCATGAAGTGCTTTGAAAGGCTGGTAATGGCTCACATCTACACCATCATCCCAGAAAGCCTAGGACCCACTCCAATTTGCATACCGCCCTAACAGATCCACAGATAATGCAATCTCTATTGCATTCCACACTGCCCTTTCCCACCTGGACAAAAGGAACACCTACGTGAGAATGCTATTCATTGACTACAGCTCAGCGTTCAACACCATAGTGCCCTCAAAGCTCATGAATAAGCTAAGGACCCTGGGACTAAACACCTCCCTCTGCAATTAGATCCTGGACTTCCTGACAGGCCGCTCCCAGGTGCTATGGGTAGGTAACATCACATCCACCACGCTGATCCTCAACACAGGGGCCCCTCAGGGGTGCATGCTCAGTCCCCTCCTGTAATCCCTGTTCACTCGTGACTGCACGGCCAGGCACGACTCCAACACCATCATTAAGTTTGCCGATGTCACAACAGTGGTAGAGACAGCCTATAGGGGGGAGGGCAACGACCTGGCCGTGTGGTGCCAGGACAAAAACCTCACCCTCAACATGATCAAGACAAAGGAGATGATTGTGGACTACAGAAAAAGGATGGGGCTGTAATGGAGCAGGTTGAGAGCTTCAAGTTCCTTGGTGTCCACATCACCAACAAACTAGCATGGTCCAAGCACACAAAGACAATCGTGAAGAGGGCACAACAAAACCTATTCCCCCTCAGTAGACTGAAAAGATTTGGCGTGATCCTCAAAAGGTTCTACAGCTGCACCATCGAGTTGCATCACCACCTGGTATGGAAACTGCTCGGCCTCCGACCGCAAGACACTACAGAGGGTAGTGAGTACGGCCCAGCACATCACTGGGGCCAAGCCTTCTGCCATCGAGGACCTCTATACCAGGCGGTGTCAGAGGAAGGCCCTAAAAATTGTCAAAGACTCCAGCCACCCTAGTCATAGACTGTTCTCTCTGCTACCGCACGGCAAGTTGTGCAGGAGTGCCAAGTCTAGGTCCAAGAGGCTTCTAAACAGCTTCTACCCCAAAGCCATAAGACTCCCAAACATCTAATCAAATGGTTACCCAGACTATTTGCATTGCCCTCCCCCACCCCCTCTTTTACACCGCTGCTACTCTCTGTTTTTATCAATGCATAGTTACTCTACCTACATGTACATATTACCTCAATTAACTCGACTAACCGCTGCCCCTACACATTGACTCTGTACCGGTACCCCCTGTATATAGTTTCACTATTGTTATTTTACTGCTGCTCTATTTACGTGTTGCTTTTATTTCTTATTCTTATTTGTATTTTTTAAACTGCATTGTTAGTTAGGGGCTTGTAAGTAAGCATTTCACTGTAGTATTCTGTAACGGTTTTCTTCCGTTGAAGGAGAGGAGGACCAAAATGCAGCATGGTTAGTGTTCAACATGTTTAACATAGATGATAAACGAGAACACTACAAAATACAAAATAACTAATGTGAAAACTGAAACAGGCCTATCTGATGCAATGACACAAAGACAGAAGACAACCACCCACAAAGTACCCACAGAATATGGCAGCCTAAATATGGTTCCCAATCAGAGACAACGATAGACAGCTGCCTCTAATTGAGAACCAATCTAGGCAACCATAGACCTACAAACTACCTAGAAAGGGGGCAGCCCCATAAACATACAAAAAACCCTAGACCAGACAAAACACATAAATCCCCCATGTCACACCCTGACCTAACCAAAATAAGAAAGAAAACAAAACTAAGGCCAGGGCATGACATATTCGGCAATTGTGACAAATACAATAGAATTTGATTTGATTTGATTATATATTGATCATGCATTTTAGTCCAGCACTGGACTTGTCCTGTATCTGGGAAACCAACCTTTATTATTGTATGTGTTAATTAACAAAATGGACATCACTGAAGGAAAAATAAGCAAACGCCAGATTGAGTGGTTCCCAAACTTTTTATAGCCCCCCCCCCCCTCCAACTGCGTACCCCCTCTAGCACCAGGGTCAGAGCTCTCTCAAATGTTTACCCCCCCATCATTGTAAGCCTGCCACACACACACTATACGATACATTTATTAAACATAAGAATGAGTGTGAGTTTTTGTCACCACCCGCCTCGTGGGAAATGACAAAGAGCTCTTATGGGACCAGGGCACAAATAATAATATAATAATAATCAATAATTTTAACCATAGTACATATAAAACCTTATTTGTTAATCGAAAATTGTCAATAACTCACCACAGGTTAATGAGAAGGGTGTCCTTGAAAGGACGCGCATGACTCTGCAATGTTGGGTTGTATTGGAGAGAGTCTCAGTCTGAAATCATTTTTCACACACGGTCTGTGCCTGCATTTAGTTTTCATGCTAGTGAAGGCCGAGAATCCACTCTTACGTAGGTACATAGTTGAAAAGGGCACCAGTGTCTTAACAGTGCAATTTGCCAAGGCAGGAGACTCTGAGCGCAGTCCAATCCAGAAATCTGGCAGTGGCTTCTAATTAAATTAAATTTTCACAGAACCGCTTGTTGTAATTTCGATGAGGCTCTCATGTTCAGATATCGGTAAGTGGACTGGAGGCAGGGCATGAAAGGGATAACGAATCCAGTTGTTTGTGTCATTTGTTTTGGGAATGTACCTGAGTAATTGTGCACCCAACTCACTCAGGTGCTTCGCAATATCAGACTTGACATTGTCCATAAGCTTGAGTTCATTTGCACACAACAAATTCTTACAATGACGGAAAGACCTGTGTGTTGTCCTTGTTAATACAGACAGATAAATCATAGCCTCAATTTTGTCCCGCACATTGAATAGAGTTGCGAAGAGTCCCTGTAATCCTAGAAACAGATAATTCAGGTGAGAAAAAACGTCACCCAAATGTATAGCCCAGTCAGAAAAAAATTGACTGTTTGAAAACGTTAAAATAATCATATATATATATATACTGTATATACAGCTGAAGTCGGAAGTTTACATACACTTAGGTTGGAGTCATTAAAACTTGCTTTTCAACCACTCCACAATTTCTTGTTAACAAACTATAGTTTTGGCAAGTCGGTTAGGACATCTACTTTGTGCATGACACAAGTAATTTTTCCAATAATTGTTTACAGACAGATTATTTCACTTATAATTCACTGTATAACAATTCCAGTGGGTCAGAAGTTAACATACACTAAGTTGACTGTGCCTTTAAACAGCTTGGAAAATTCCAGAAAATGATGTCATGGCTTTAGAAGTTTCTGATAGGCTAATTGACATCATTTGAGTCAATTGGAGATTCACCTGTGGATGTGTTTCAAGGCATACTTTCAAACTCAGTGCCTCTTTGCTTGACATCACGGGAAAATCAAAATAAATCAGTCAAGACCCCAGGAGAAAAAGTGTAGACCTCCACAAGTCTGGTTCATCCTTGGGAACAATTTCCAAACGGCTGAAGGTACCACATTCATCTGTACAAACAATAATACACAAGTATAAACACCATGGGACCACGCAGCCGTCATACCGCCTAGGAAGGAGACACGTTCTGTCTCCTGGAGATGAACGTACTTTGGTGCGAAAAGTGCAAATCAATCCCAGAACAACAGCAAAGGACCTTGTGAAGATGGTGGAGGAAACAGGTACAAAAGTATCTATATCCACAGTAAAACGAGTCCTATATCAACATAACCTGAAAGGCCGCTCAGCAAGGAAGAAGCCACTGCTCCAAAAAAGCCAGACTACGGTTTGCAACTGCACATGGGGACAAAGATCGTACTTTTTGGAGAAATGTCCTCTGGTCTGATGAAACAAAAATATAACTGTTTATGTTTATTTAGGAAAAAGGGGGATGCTTGCAAGCCGAAGAACACTATCCCAACCGTGAAGCACGGGGGGTGGCAGCATCATGTTGTGGGGGTGCTTTGCTGCAGGAGGGACTGGTGCACTTCACAAAATAGATGGCACCATGAGGAAGGAACATTATGTGGATATATTGAAGCAACATCTGAAGACATCAGTCAGGAAGTTAAAGCTGGGTCGCAAATGGGTCTTCCAAATGTCAAGGTATTGGAGTGGCCATCACAAAGCCCTGACCTCAATCCCATAGAAAATGTGTGGGCAGAACTTGTGAAAAACTGAGTTTAAATGTACTTGGCTGAGGTGTATGTAAACTTCCGACTTCATCTGTACATCTATATTTTTTAATATTAATCACATTTTTGTTTGGCGTACCTCCGACGGCATTGCGCGTAGCCCTGGGGTAGAAACCCCCAGTTTGGGAATACCTGATCTAGCCCAAGCACAGGAAATGGTCTTGTCTGTTTTCTTAACCAAGTCTCACTGAGGTCCTAGGACCTTTTTCATGAAGGAGACCTGATTGTATAGTTTCCTTAAGAGTTGAATCAGTAGATTGTGTTATCTTGTTGACATATCTCGCATGTCACTAGGAACAACAGGGTCACTTAGCAACCTTTGCTCCCTGTTCTGGGTGTAGCTATGACTAACAGGAGTCAAAGTGCTGCATCAGTCTCGCACGAAAGCCTTTTCACACACACAGATGATTCTGAAAATCCCCTTTTCAGTCTCTTTGAATCAACTGTAATCCTGTTGGGCCACACCACAGTACCCCAAACACACTAATGGGCAATAATCAGTTCTTGAGTAGAGCTATCTCTCAGCTCTCTTTTCTCTCACCAGACAATGAGAGAATATGACACTTTGTTAACAAGCAGAGAGTGGTAACTGTATTTTGGTGATCCCTCATCTCCGTGTCTGGTTGATAGTCTTTTCACATTGAGTGGGGAAATGCACGAACACTTGAGCACACACAGACACATGCACATATTCAGAGCAGCGACAGAGGGTGATTAATCACCTAGTCATTAGCCACGCATCAACAAGTTGAAAGCCTTCCACATCTTTGATTAGGATGAGTGCGTTACAGAAAACAGAATGTTTAATCAAAATCCTCACTAGGTGCTGTCTCTTTCTCTCCCCCATCTCCAACCCCCGCTCCATATCTCCCTTTCAATCTCCCACTGCTTTGTCCGGATGGTTTTTACAACAGTGGAGCCACAGTCTAGCACAGTGGGTAGGGCCAACAATAAAAAGTTTATCAAATTTGGGTTGGCACTGAGACCTGCCTGCCTCACTGAATTGAAAGCAGACCTAGAGCTGCACCTGGTATCTGTGGTTGAGTCTCAAATGGCACCCTATTCCCTATATGGTGCCCCCCACAGGTCCCTGGTCAAAAGCAATGCACTATATAGGGAATAGGGTGCCATTTGAAACATGCACTTTACCTCCATTACCCACGGTTGAGAATGAATAAGATTGTGCTGCCAGGAAAATAATGTGGATATCCACCTTAAGTGTCCATCACATTCAGACCCTCCAAAGCAATCTTAGGGTGCACTCTTCCATTCGGCTGGCATGGAGTCCACCCCCACCCACCCACCTGTCTCTCTCTCTCTCTCTCTCTCTCTCTCTCTCTCTCTCTAGCATATACCAATAGACTTTCAGTCATTGTGCTAATTCTGGCTCACAAAACTACCTCTAACTTCCTTCATACTGGACACAGAGACATACTAATGGTATCCATAAGTTAATCTCACTCTGGGGAAGTAGCTAAATGGCCTCATTGCCAAAATCCTAAAGTATCCCTTTAAAGAGCCACGTGTGTTTTTCTGATGCTCATTAGAAGAAAAAAAAGTCAGTCTTGGATGTGTGTTTCCGCATTAATGGTTAATGATGTTTGTCCCCCATGAGACACTGTAGAGACAGAAGCCTATTTCACTTCCTCAAAATCCCCAGAATGAATCTAAGATAACTCAAGAAATATGTAATTATTTTTGACATTTTTGCAGAGGGCGTTTTAGTTGCGTAAATATACATCTAACTACGGTGTTTGGTGCAGTATTTCTTAAGTTACAAAAATGTGCGACGTGTTGTCTTGTGTCAACAAAGTCGGAGCTGCTTGGCAGGTCTGTCTCACTGTCCATGCTATTGGATAGAGAGCAATCACCGCAGCTGTTCGTCCCAAGGTAGTGGGCAAATGGACCATGTCAAATCAAAACCCCAACCTTAATTTACCCGTTGTGACGGACGAATGTTCCAAACTTCCTTTTAGATTTATTTTTATTTTTGATTTATTTCACCTTTATTTAACCAGGTAGGCTAGTTGAGAGCAAGTTCTCATTTGCAACTGCGACCTGGCCAAGATAAAGCGTAGCAATTCGACACATACAACAACACAGAGTTACACATGGAATAAACAAAACATACAGTCAATAATACAGTAGTTAACACAGTGTCCAAGGAGGGGCCAGAAGTATACAGAATAGTGTCGTCTGCGTAGAGGTGGATCAGAGAATCACCAGCAGCAAGAGCAACATCATTGATGTATACAGAGAAGAGAGTCGGCCCGAGAATTGAACCCTGTGGCACACCCATAGAGACTGTCAGAGGTCCGGACAACAGGCCCTCCGATTTGACACACTGAACTCTATCAGAGAAGTGGTTGGTAAACCAGGCGAGGCAATCATTTGAGAAACCAAGGCTGTCGAGTCTGCCAATAAGAATGTGGTGATTGACAGAGTCGAAAGCCTTGGCCAGGTCGATGACTACGGCTGCACAGTAATGCCTCTTATCGATGGCGGTTATGATGTCGTTTAGAACCTTGAGCGTGGCTGAGGTGCACCCATGACCAGCTCTGAAACCAGATTGCATAGCGGAGAAGGTATGGTGGGATTCGAAATGGTCAGTAATCTGTTTGTTAACTTGGCTTTCGACGACCTTAGAAAGACAGGGTAGGATAGATATAGGTCTGTGAGGTGAGGCGATCTTTATGACCAAAATTATCCTATTTACACTTTGTGGTCAATTTTGACACTAGAATAAGGGTTTCTGACTCATATTGATGCCACATACTCTGTAGGTCGCGGGGACACAGACTTTTTGTCTCATGGTCTGACAAACACCACTTTAGCTTGGCCACTTTCCAACCCAGATGCAGGAGGCAGTGGATTGAGACGAAGCCCATGCAAAAAGACCTGTTATCTCAATCTTAGACTGACTGGTTTAGATGGGAATTCTTTATTATGTTACTTATTATGCACCGGTGCATCAATAGACTCTAGGGGGCAATCACTGGTCTCTCTCCTCTCTCCTCTCCTCTGTTTCCCTACAGTATTGGCTTTCCTTATCACAGCTGAACTAGGAACCCGCTCAACTCAGCCTCCCCAAGTGGTTAATACTTGTCATTTTTTAAACTTTTGCATTTGACATTTGATTCTTGATTGATATTGATTTGCAATGTTGAGGACAGTTAGCGTGCAAGCATTTCACTCTACCGTGTGCACGTGACCAATAAACTTTTTTGATTTCACTTACACATACACACCCACGCACACGCACATGCATGCGCACACACACACACACACACACACACACACACACACACACACACACACACACACACACACACACACACACACACACACACACACACACACACACACACACACAGTATGGGCAAGAATTCAGTTCTGTGACATCAGACAGGCAATCATCCACTATCAGTACCTTCTCCTTGGGGTAGAATCCCCTCGGTTGCCTCATCGCAGACCCCAAGCCTGAAGACTTGCCCTATCAACCCTTTTTAATCTCCTGTCTCTTTGATAAAATGTTGCTGAGTACATCAGGAAAATATTGTATTTGCCCATTGTGTCATGTGCCAGTGAAACATCCATGTTTGCTCTCCCTTCCTGTCTTCTAGCTACATTGGTCAGTGTGTTTAGTAGTGGGAGTGTATAATTGTTGATCCACTAATATTGAAGTTATTAGTGATACAATGTTGAGCCCTTGTGTTTAATTGACAGATCTGTTGATTAGGCCCTGAGCGGTTCAGTAGTCCATTAAATTGCCTGTTTAAATAGCCATCTATGCAAATAGCTATAGCATTGCATCATGTGTACAGTACTGTATTTTCCTTGGTTTATTAGGCTATTAAACTTTACTACCCCATGAAATTACACATGGCCATTAATGCCAGTGCAGGAAACCTTAAGAGTGCAGTCATTTTCACCACATTAACACCCCTGGGCTACTTACAGAACAGGTTTTGTACGGAGGTTTAGTGGAAAACTTATTATTGTGGTTTATGATTACTGTCCTGTGCTGGCTGTAAAATATTTATTTGAAAATGAGAACCAGATTTTTTAAAATATATGTTTTAAATATTTCTGTGTGTGTGTGTGTGTGTGTGTGTGTGTGTGTGTGTGTGTGTGTGTGTGTGTGTGTGTGTGTGTGTGTGTGTGTGTGTGTGTTTGGGTGCGTGTGTGTGTTTGTAAACACTTGATCTCGTGGGAACTCATGTGATTTGAATGTGAAGTTAATGTGATAACATGTGATAACATAAAACTGCACGTGGTCACATGTTTAGGCATGCCAGAGCATGATCTCATGTGAAATTTAAACATGTGATACCGTGAATATTGTCCTGTCATTTTACAGCTAAATGAAGGCGTTAATGTGAAAGGACAGTTACCCTTAAATGGGACTTGAATGCGTAACTGCTCAGTTTCTAGCAGCCTGAAATGTCCCTCTACAGTGCAGCTACACCACCAGATCTTTGACTGTGAAAAAGATATGAGCCACTTATTGGGCAAGAATGCATTTCTGCACTTTGCTGAAAACTGCCCAGAATCAAATAAACAAGTGTCCAATTATCACCACCAAGGTAACATTCATGTAACGCTAGCACTTGATGTCGTAAAGTATACATACATTCTTTGGGGATTTGAACTTGCAATTATATTCTGTTCATATACACAAAGCTGTCAGTTATGCGGCCTTATTAGAGGAGGACTTGAGTGCATGTACTACAAAAGAGCCATACAATATTTCTCCTTTATAACTGGTCATCATGTCATTGTCATACTCAATGTCCTGCCAGACCATCAGGTCAGTGAGTGTGATGGTTTAGCTACAGTAAATTCTTGAAAATGAAACATAATCTTTCTGTGAACCAGCTGCCATTAAGTGCTTGATTGTCACAAGCCCTTACACAGATTGGATAACTAAACAGTATCAAAACAGGTGCTCAACTTTCAGCAATACAATGATAAAATCACTTACACTGGTACAACATTCTGACTGACGGTTGGCACAGATGCAACATATTTTCAACTATGCCTCCAAATATGCTAATGTGCCTCGCAGTATAGCCGCGTTCACATGCTAGCCGGAACTAGGAAACTCTGCCAATTTATTGAACGCGGCACGTGATTAACTAACAACCAGTTAGCAAGTCAGACATTTCCTAGTTCCGACTAGCTTGTTAACACAGCATCATGCTCCGTTCATAAACAAGTGGGAAGAAGGTATCTACGACATGCGACTGGAAAAAATCTACTTGAATGGCCCTCCAACCTATAATTACTAGTGGGAAACTCGTCTAACATCCTTAGCTCCCACTTCTCCCACATGCTGACCTCTGACATCACCTACTAAGGAAGTTACCTTTATAACAGCATTTTTGGCAGTTAAATGCAACAACAAAATATTTTTGATAAAAAGCAATTCATTAGTATGGTTTTTGGACACTATAATTTGTTTACACACATGATAGCTGTACTTTTAGTTTATGGTTTATGCAGCTTGTTGGCCAATCAGTATTTCTCAATTCAAACCACGTGAATGCTTCCAACTTGTATTTATGAATTCACAACTGAAAAAAATGAACGCAGCATTAAATTGAATATAGGGTAGAAAATGTTACGCTATACTAGGTTATCCGCACATGTACCACCCTATAAGGTACCGACTAGTACCATGTGAGTTCCAAAGTGTACCTCTGAAGGTCCCTTATGTGTACCTTTGACCTTTTTGTACACCAGAGAACAACACTGGTACAGTAACGCAGTTAGACCTCCGACACTGCCAAACGCCAGCCATACGGGGGTCGGCAATCATGTGTTTATGCTTGATCCGATTGAATCTAGGTCTTAATGTGAAGTGTCCCTGAGCACTGCTACTTTTTTTGCTGGGGTTGTCAGATAACCTCACAATAATTGACTTGATTCCAGGCAACTTTTAGCAAAGTGCAGAAATGTATTCTTGCCAATAAATCTGTGGTCAAACTCTGTCATGGCCACAGCCACAGTCCTAGTTGCGTACCAAGAGTGCTGACCAATGTTGAGGTCAACTCCATTTAAGTTCCAGTCAACTCAGAAAGTAAGCCCACTTCCACTTCCTTATTTTGCAGTATTGAACATAATTGGAATTAGAATAGGACTTTCTGTGTACTTCCTGACTACAGTTCTTTGTTGTATATTTACTGACAATATATAGTTCAGCTGTAGAAATACATAAAAAGTTGTTTCCACTATTTTCACATCAACTCAGTCACTTACTATAACTTTATAAGCGCATCTTAAATATCCTATACGTTTAAATTCAATTGCAAGTGAGGCATGCCAGGTTAGTTCCAGGTTAGCTGCAGGACAGGCCAAAAAGTAGCCTACCCGAGCAAGTGCATTGCAATTGACAGTAAATGTGTAGCAAAACACTAATACAGTATCCTATTACTGTAGAAATGTACTATAACATGACAAAAATGTTCAACAAAATTAACAGCAAAGGCTAACAGTGTAGCTTCATGTTTACACTGACATTTCACACGTGAAATCATGTGAAAACGTGTTGTTGGAACACTTCACATTTGAAAACATGTGTTCTTGGAACACATGTTGGAATGGTTTTGAAACTTCTACATGTGCAATTTCATGTGTTACCACTGTTCAGCTAAAGTATAATCCCAAATGGGATTTGAACTCATAACCTCTGGACTTGAGGTACACTGACCATTCTACTGCACCACAAGCATTCTCAGAATTTCCCTACACATTAATTACCTACAATACATCTCTGCACTTAGCAAAGAGTGCCATCTGGACTGCTATTGTAGTTATCAGTTAATCTGAATATTCTCTCATCATTGATTCCATTTACTTATTTCAGCAATTTGAGGGTTTTCTGTATAGTTTTCTGTATAGGACGATCGGGATGCAGCGAACCAAGAGGTTGTGAGTTCCTATCCCAGGTAATGACATGTTGAATAATAATTATTATATAAACATATGCGATGTGGTCAAATATGTAAGTTGAAAGCACTGTGTGTTTATCATAACGACTCATTTCTGTTTGCACGGCATCACCTGTGAAATCTCATGTGAAAGGTTATGCAATCACACGTGAAAATCCACATCTTTACATGTGAATTGTTCCAAAAACACATGGTTTCACATGAATTCACATGTGGAAATGTCACATGTGAAATCATGTGATTTTTCACGTTTGAAATCATATGTTTTTTCCGTAAGGGTATATGTGTGCTTGTGTGTGTGTCTGTTATGAATGCATTAACTTTCAAAATGCACAAAGTACACAGCAGAAAAGTTCACAGAGCTTTACATTCAGTGGGTAATACTGTTGTCAAAGCAATATTCTACCGTATCTAACCCCCCCCCCATTCACACTGCCCTCTCTTCACACTAATTGCTTTTTTCACAATCTTCCTCTTGTGGGTCCTTTTGACATTTCCTCATCTTGTTTTAGAAAGAGTTCACAAAGAGAGTAGGAAGACAATGAGCCATTCATACTTGTCACTATGAATGCAACGCATTGAAAACAGATAAAGACACTATGAAATTAGAGAAAGAACAGGGTTTTTAACAGGTGAGCGTAGAGAAGTAGTGTAGAGAACCAGCACAGTAGGCAGTAAATGACTGTAGGTTTACTGGTCCTCTACTGCATTTCAAGTATATTACTGGAACACCCGACTACAGTAACATGCTGTATTTCTAGAATTACAGTGCATTACTGGAAGCAAGGTGGTTAGTAAACTGTAGCAGATTTACAGTGCAGGCAGCTAGTGCCAGTGACAGATTGTATTTATGTTACAAGTATTTGATATACTGTATGTATTTCAATACTTTCAATACCTGTTTTGTAATTTGAAGTTCACTGGCCTGAACTACAATTCATGTGGCCTATTTTGAAACAGATGAATTATAATACATTTTGTTATTATTATTGTATTAATATATATATTTTTAAATACAAATATATACTTGCAAGTAGCCATTCATGGTAAGAGTGACATGATATTTTGACTTGCAATGACTGTGATATATTCTTGTTTACCTTAGTTTAGTGCACTGATTGTAAGTCGCTCTAGACAAGAGCATCTGCTAAATGGCCAAAATGTAAATGTAAAAATGAACAACTGCAAAGCACAATGCTGGGTATTATTATAATGACCACCACCCCCAAACAAGGCCAAATTTGATCAAAATACAAAGTTTGAGTTGAATAATACCCAGCAGTGAGCTTCGCATTCTTTACATGTACATTTTGGTCATTCAGTAGACACTCTTGTCCAGAGTGACTTGCATTCGGTGCATTCATCTAAGTTGATTAAAAACAAACATCACAGTCATAGGAAGTAAAGAATTCTGTAACCGTTACTGGGAATGTTGTTGTAGTTAAAGATACGTTGGTCTTCCAAATATCCTCTATTTGTAACAAGTTCACTTTTGGATGTATCTTTACTCATCTCTGGCTAGTGCAAAGTGCATTACTGTAATATTCACATTAACTTGCCACCAGCTTCCTGTAACTAAGAGGAAAATGTACAGCAATGTCACAGTACAATACTGTAAAATTTGCCTACAGTATGTATTGGATCACAGAAAACAAAAAAATATATGGATTGCTGTGTAGTTTACCAATAAAATGGTCTGACGGTGAAGTGGACATACTCTGTATTCATATCCCAAAATACTTCATTACAATACATTTTAATAGAAAGGTAGCAAAAATGTATCAGATCTTGCTACAGTTGAAAGGAAAACACCTGAAAAAAATCACACCAGTTAACTCTTTAGTCATATCCCAGTTGACCTATTTGCTTATGGCCTTGCCTACACCTAGCAACTCGTTTTTTAAATTGGCAAACCAGACCAAATGAAATGGGCCTATTTATATAATGAATACGAATTTGACACTAAAGTTATACTGAAATCTGAACCCTTTCCCCTTTATTCAGATTACAACCTCTCACTTTTGGTTTTTTGAAAATGAAATTATCTCCAAAATATAGCTATTTTTAAAAGAAGCCATAGAAAACTGGATGGTGTTCAGAAATAGATGTTAGGGTTTGAGTGGAGCTGAAGAGTGGGACTAAAAATAACAAGATAACTAAAGGTAAAATATACGGTGTCAGTAAAATATATGTAGATTCACAACTTTTGTGAAACAACGCAGTTAAAAATATATGGTAAATAGATTTTAAAAACTGGATGGTCAGAGATAGATGGAAGGGGTTGAAGAATGGGACTTAAAAACAAACAAAAGATAACTATTGTAAAATGTATTGTGTCCGTAAAATGTATATGGTATGTATAAGCTGGAAGTAGAAGCCTACGTGTTGTCGTCCATGAGTTTATTCCAATTCGGGGAGGGGTGTTAGGGTTAGGGAGAAATAATAAAGGAAAATATATATTTAAAATAAATACAGTGCCTTGCGAAAGTATTCGGCCCCCTTGAACTTTGCGACCTTTTGCCACATTTCAGGCTTCAAACATGAAGATATAAAACTGTATTTTTTTGTGAAGAATCAACAACAAGTGGGACACAATCATGAAGTGGAACGACATTTATTGGATATTTCAAACTTTTTTAACAAATCAAAAACTGAAAAATTGGGCGTGCAAAATTATTCAGCCCCTTTATTTTCAGTGCAGCAAACTCTCTCCAGAAGTTCAGTGAGGATCTCTGAATGATCCAATGTTGACCTAAATGACTAATGATGATAAATACAATCCACCTGTGTGTAATCAAGTCTCCGTATAAATGCACCTGCACTGTGATAGTCTCAGAGGTCCGTTAAAAGCGCAGAGAGCATCATGAAGAACAAGGAACACACCAGGCAGGTCCGAGATATTGTTGTGAAGAAGTTTAAATCCGGATTTGGATACAAAAAGATTTCCCAAGCTTTAAACATCCCAGGGAGCACTTTGCAAGCGATACTATTGAAATGGAAGGAGTCTCAGACCACTGCAAATCTACCAAGACCTGGCCGTCCCTCTAAACTTTCAGCTCATACAAGGAGAAGACTGATCAGGGATGCAGCCAAGAGGCCCATGATCACTCTGGATGAACTGCAGAGATCTACAGCTGAGGTGGGAGACTCTGTCCATAGGACAACAATCAGTCGTATATTGCACAAATCTGGCCTTTATGGAAGAGTGGCAAGAAGAAAGCCATTTCTTAAAGATATCCATAAAAAGTGTTGGTTAAAGTTTGCCACAAGCCACCTAGGAGACACACCAAACGTGGAAGAAGGTGCTCTGGTCAGATGAAACCAAAATTGAACTTTTTGGCAACAATGCAAAACGTTATGTTTGGCGTAAAAGCAACACACCATCCCCACTGTCAAACATGGTGGTGGCAGCATCATGGTTTGGGCCTGCTTTTCTTCAGCAGGGACAGGGAAGATGGTTAAAATTGATGGGAAGATGGATGGAGCCAAATACAGGACCATTCTGGAAGAAAACCTGATGGAGTCTGCAAAAGACCTGAGACTGGGACGGAGATTTGTCTTCCAACAAGACAATGATCCAAAACATAAAGCAAAATCTACAATGGAATGGTTCAAAAATAAACATATCCAGGTGTTAGAATGGCCAAGTCAAAGTCCAGACCTGAATCCAATCGAGAATCTGTGGAAAGAACTGAAAACTGCTGTTTACAAATGCTCTCCATCCAACCTCACTGAGCTCGAGCTTTTTTGCAAGGAGGAATGGGAAAAAATGTCAGTCTCTCGATGTGCAAAACTGATAGAGACATACCCCAAGCGACTTACAGCTGTAATCGCAGCAAAAGGTGGCGCTACAAAGTATTAACTTAAGGGGGCTGAATAATTTTGCACGCCCAATTTTTCAATTTTTGATTTGTTAAAAAAGTTTGAAATATCCAATAAATGTCGTTCCACTTCATGAATGTGTCCCACTTGTTGTTGATTCTTCACAAAAAAATACAGTTTTATATCTTTATGTTTGAAGCCTGAAATGTGGCAAAAGGTCGCAAAGTTCAAGGGGGCCGAATACTTTCGCAAGGCACTGTATGTATGCTAGCTATGCTACCAGCTTATACGGAGCGGGAGTTAGCATTTAGCAGTCACTTCTTCTATACCTGAAAAGGAACAACTTTTAAATGTTATGTAGAGAAATAGCAAAACATACTGAACAAAAATATAAACGCAACATGCAACATTTTGAAATATTTTACTGAGTTACAGTTCATAGAAAGAAATCAGTCAATTGAAATCCATGTATTTGGCGCTAATCTATGGATTTCACATGACTGGGCAGTGGCAAAGCCACCTACTGGATAGCCAGGCCGAGCCAATCCGAAAGAGTTTTTCCACACAAAAAGGCTTTATTACAAACAAAAATACTCCTCAGCACCCACCTCCTCAGACAATCCCGCAGCTAAAGAAGCCTGATGTGGAGCTCCTGGACTGGCGTGGTTACACGTGGTCTGAGATTGTGGGGTCGGTTGGACGTACTGGCAAATTTTCAGACAGACGTTGGAGGCAGCTTATGGTAGATAAATGAACATTAAATTCTCTGGCAACAGCTCTGGTATACATTCCTGTAGTCAGCATGCCAATTGCACACTCCCTCAAAACTTGAGACATCTGTGGCGTTGTGTTGTGTGACAAAACTGCACATTTTATGACTTTTATTTTCCCAAGCACAAGGTGCACCTGTGTAATGATCATGCTGTTTAAACAGCTTCTTGATATGTTACACCGGTCACGTGGATGGATAATCTTGACAAAGGAGAAATGCTCACTAACAGGGACGTAAACAGATTTGTGCAGAACATTCGTGAGAAATAGGCTTTTTTGTGCATATGGAACACATGAAACATGGCACCAACCCTTCACATGTTGCGTTTATATTTTTGTTTAGTATATACCAAATCAGATTTTAGTAACCACATTATGGGCCTTTTACAATACATATATCATGACGGATTTGACAAATATCCACTTTGTCAGATCAGATTTGTTGAATGTGAACCAATGCGGCTTTCTTTATCCCATCTATCACCATGATGTCTTTCCAGGAGTTCAAACTAATTTGTGTCTTTGGAATCCATACACAAGGTATCATAAAGATGTATTTTATTTGTGAACTTTTTCTAATAGCCTTTCGTCGAAGTTCTCCAAGTTTGTTGTCAAGGAAGTTGAGTTTGTGTTTATACAGGATGTACTGCCTCCACCGTCAACCAATCATGTCAATGCGGAGCTATACAGAGCTATGCGGAGCCCTCGGCATTGTTGAAAAACATGGGAGGCGCATGTCATCGCTTGATTTGAGCTTGATTTGGCATCCGCAAGCCTCCGGAGGCTCCACAATTGCGTACGGAGCCTCTGGACCGCATTACCGGATCAAGCATAAATCGGCTTTTAGGAACATAAAAGCAGATATATTCAGTTAGAAGTTCTCTTTCCTTTGACCTTGATGCCAACCCACCATGTTATGTTCTCTGTATGCTGACTGTACTTTGCTGTTCTGCCTGTCTGACAGTTGATTTGACTGTTGAGTTGGGGTTTTCAGCCTTGCCTTCACAGTTTCCCAGAATCAGCAGCTATGAGACTTGAAGACAACAGAGAGGCAGTAGATGTGGTTGTTGGTGTGTTACCTAGCTACTTGTCTTTGTGTCCCAAATGGCACCCTATTTCTTATATAAAGTAGTGCACACATTTTGACCAGAACCTTCTGATCAAAAGGAGTGCACTATATAGGGAATAGGGTGTAATTTGGGACACACAGCCCGTGGATGTTGCCTTTCTTGCATAATCCCATGTCTGTTTTCAAATGGAGAGAAACTGCTGATGAAGCTTGCGGTGTAGAACAATTACAACAGAGAGAGAGAGAGAGAGAGAGAGAGCGAGAGAGAGATGGCACTTCTCTGCCCTTTTCTTTTGGTATATCAATGTATATTCCTGACAAGGCAAGGCAGACTTTTCTTTCCTTGACAAGTTTGTGTTTTTCTGAGTCACATTTCTGACTGGATCAGCATTTTAATGAAAGGTTCTTTGTAATTCTTTTAAGATCCTTTCCAAAGGCCATGTTTAAATGAATTCTACCTGGCTGGCATAGCCAATGAGTGACATCTCAGCTGCTTAGTCTTTGTGTCAGTTAACCACTCACATGAATAATAGTTAACTTAGGGCCAATGATCATAAGGTTGCTTAAGAGTTCACAGCCTTTTCACCTTGCTCAAGCTGCACAGTTAACTCAAATCAAAGGGAGAGGCATGTCCACGAGATCTGCTTTGACAGAAGAAAAAATCCTGGCAAGAGATTGAGTGCTCTCTCCATGCCTCCGACTTCCACTAAACCCATTTGTCACATTCACCTCCTCTCCTTCATTCTCCCCCTCCGTCTGACTCTCTCCACCACCCTCCATCTGGCTGACCACCAGATCTATTCTGGACCAAGAACAGCACTGAAGCCTGTGAGATACCCCAGGCTAGGCCCATGTACATCCAGAATGGCACCCTATTCCCTATGTAGTGCCCTACTTTTAACCAGGGCCTATAGGGATCCTACGTAGGCAATTGGGTGCCATTTCATTCGCAGCCCAGTCAGGCTCGGTCCAAGAACCAGCACCACCTGGAAAACAGGGTTTGAGACGTAGCTACGTGACCTCTCGACTGCTCCAGTGAAGAGTCCTATCTCTTAAAGTACTGTTAAAACCGGCCTCCAGCTTTTTCTCCTCCTACCGTAGCATGAAAGCGGATTTCCATGTGTAATTGACTTACTGTGGAAATCGTTTCTGACCAGCTGTTACCGTATGCATGTCAGGGGCTGAGGCTCGCTTGCATTGAAACAGCAGGAGGCCGCGACACATTGTGCCTGTGTTTTATTAGGACACAACAATAGGGAACCAAAATGAGAACATTTGTGTCAGTAATTCCCATTCACTAGCACACGGTGCAACATTTCTTCGTAGTGAAGCATATGTTAGGTCGCTTTAATCATTGTAGTGCATTGAACTTCATGATGCCTGTGGCACTGAATTCATTTAACTCTGAATGAACTGGACTATTTCAGTTTAGTCATGCTTTGTGCAATGACTTCCTTCCTTATAGAAAAGCAGAAATCAGTATTCAGACCTCCTTTCTTTGCGGACGGGTCTGACTGGAGGAAGTAAGACCCGGTAGTATGGGAAGAGAATTCGATAACCTCCGCAGCCCAGACCCAGAGGTTATTACTGTGTGCTGAGCAACTTGACCTCTGCGTCTTCACTATGAAACCGTGTTCTGCTGCACTTCGTTACTCAGGCTGGGTGTCTGATATGGCACACTGACCTCCAAAGATTATTTTCATTAAGTGTCTTGTTAGTCTTACCGAGGGTGTATTCTATGTGTAGCAGGGACTGGAGAACCATATGGATTTTTACCTATGGATTTTCACTTTTAGAGTTGTTGTGTCAGTGTCGTATCAGTGTTGGTGTGAAGGGTTTTTGTTGTGCGACTGATGGAAATTCTGTTTGGAAATGGACAGTTAAGCGGAGTAAGACTGACTGCAATTTGATGATTGAGACAATTTGCTGAATAATTCCGACAATCATGTGCATGTGAAATAAATAGCACTGGTAACTTGACACATGCCTGAGGAACTCCTGTATTGGCTGGCTATCATTAGATGTAGATGACTTAGCAGACACACATACTGTAGGGTTCTGCATGACACAAAGTTAATAACCCATGAAATCAAACTGTTATGTTTTCCCATGTCTTGGATTCTTGGCAAGAGATCTCAGTTTTGAAAGATGAGACAGCACCCTGATAAGCAGGGCTGGCATCTGTGTTAGTGTTTCACCCGTTGCTTCCCAATAGTGAAACTAAACCGTGTCTGGCAATGTAACGACTCAAGGCAAGTCTTTAGTGTGCAATAAGTGAAGACGAATCCCCACCTGTTCCCTTAAATTAATTCATGCATTTTTCAAAAGAATGCAAATTAACGTGACTGAGTCTCCCAACAAAATTCCGTTAGCAAAAGACACTGGCTGTAAGAGTAATTAACATGAAGTGAATGAGAAGAGGCATGTTGTTTTGGTTGTTTTGGATGGAAAAAATAGCTTTTCCTTTGTACATGCAGCAACAGCTTCCCATGCTCACAGAAACGGGTGCCCTGATAGATCTACCGTTTATAGTTTTCTGCTTCAGATGAAAGACTCAATGCCTTATCACAAACACACACATTTGGTTTGGCAATCTACCGTTACAGAGCGGTAAATATTGCTCAAACGGCTCTCGGTAAGGCATTGCTGCTCTCTCTCTCTCTCTCTCTCTCTCTCTCTCTCTCTCCCTCCATCTCTCCATTCCTCTCTCTCTCTATGTATGCGAGAGCATTGTAAACAGAGGTGAATTCCTGCCATTGAATTGCCAACATCTTTCTTCACACCGGTCCTCTCATGCAAAACGCCTGTCGCTGTGAAGCCTGTAAGAAAGCTGCTGTGGAAAACACTGTTTCCTGCTGCTGCTGCAGTTGGCTCTTTACAAAGGAGACCTGGGACTCCACACATCCTGCATACGCATTCCTGTCATTTCCTTCTGCCATTCAAATCCCACAGACCTCTTTTCAGCCTTATTTTACCCGCCGACATCTCGCCACTAACAGGAACCGGATCTATACAGTAACTACATTCATCCCCAGTAGTGTGGCAGTACAGCACAGTACATAAAAGGAGATTTGACACCTACACCATTGTCCAGAGAGGATATAACACTTCAACAATAAAAATGTAATTGTTTACGCAGCTTTGTCAATCAAATGAAATGTACTTCAAAAAGTCCTTTTTTTTTTTACATCCACAGCTACAGTTTTCATAAAGCGCTTATACAGTAACCCGGCCTAGCGTGTATGGCGCTTGTGTCTGCGATCTAGACTCTAGATCTGGGTTAAATGCTCAAATAAGTTATCAGCATTGCGTTATGTTAATTAGAGATTTAGAGATAGCAAAGAGCTGCTCCTTAATGACGTCCCGTGGGTTCAACATGGTAATCCTGCCCGAGCGCAAATGGGGTTATTTCCAGCCATCTGTGTATTCATGTGTACTCTCTACCAGCGTCTATGATACTCTATGAGCATTCTCAGAGGAAACACAGAATCTTGCATATTCATAATTACGCAAACATGGCCCAAAACAATATTTTCTTATTAAAACAAACAAACAGATACAGTAGGATTATTTTGAGTCATTCTTGAGTGGGACTCACATAAGTTATTTACGTCTTATACATTGCTTTGAAAGTGTCAAACCTCACCAAAGGACATAGCACAGACAACAGTTGCTGAAAACACCACATCTTCTCCCACATACAATATACCAAGGAAAAAACCAACACTCTCTCCTGCGTATTTATTTGGACATGAACACAATGGAAACCTTACAGAACTGTCAACATTCTCACCATTCACCTTTTTTTTTTTTTATTACCGAAAGGATTCACATCCTGCTTCACTAGTTTTTTTTCTGTCTTGGGAGACACGTTCTGACGTTAGATAAGAATCACCTGAACCCAGAGACAGAGCAGCACAGAGAGGAGTAGTACGAGGGAGAGGCCCTGTCTTGTTCCACACAGAGGCTTGTCTTTCATCCCTGCTGCCTGTTTGTCCACAGGGGAGGTGAGGGGATCTCATGTTCCAGCTGCTGCTGTCATGGTCACACCGCCAGCACTCCAACAAACACAATCCTACAGAGCAGCACGAGATAAGTTACCGCAGTGTATCTTAGACGTTGTTTTGAAAATTCAATACAGCCCTCTAATAGTTTTGTGGCATGAAGAGAGAGAGCGAGTCAGAGAGAGCGAGAGAAAGAGAGAGTCAAGACATAGGCTTGAGGTGGGTTTTCTTTCGCCGTTTTCCATGTTGATACGCGTGTCTCTTGCTGTCCTGTTCACCCTGTTCCCAGCTGTAACACGATTCCTACTGATGTCTATCAGGACTGTCATTACAACCCTGGGTTGTCTCTTCTCCAGAGTCAGATAGATAGACTATTCTCTTTCTCAGCTGATCCCATCGGCTCAACCCAACCACCACCACCACCAACCAGACCTGGGTTCAAATAGTATTTGTTGAACACGGGAGTGGGGCTTGATTGAGTTTGCATGGCGCAATTAAACCAGTTGAATAGATCCTAAAGGGGATACTATGTTCATCAGATGCTCAAGGTAGGCTCAGTTAAACAATCAGAAGAGAACCATGGTGCTCTCCCAGAAGCTTGGCTGGTGCGCAAAACCCACGAATTCAGGCAAACAAAGAGGTGCAATGGGTTTGCCCTCAGAAATATGTTGCGTAAAGCTTACTTCATTATTCAATGTTTTGAATGTTTTACTGCATCAGGGATAGCGCACACAGACATTTCAGCTTTGCTTCAGTGTGTAGGTACAATTTTCTTTCATTCAAATTAAACAGAAGTTTTTTTTAAGGAAAACAAATACTATTTGAATCCAGTTCTGCCCTGAATCCCTTCCCTTGCAACCACCATCTCCCACTAAATCCTCCCATCTGCCCTTAAGGTGATAAGGCAGCTCATCAAACTCTAAAAAGGTCAAGCAGTCCATCATCCAATTGGTTTTGCTGTACCGCTGGACAGATACATATGCTGGCGCAGACCAATGAGCAAAGAGTGGCCTTAGCAGCCAGATGTCAGGGGCTGTCTCCCAAATGGCACTTTATACCCTGTGTAGTGCACTACTTTTGTCCAGAGCTCTATGAGCCCTGGTCAAAAGTAGTGCACTACATTGGGAATAGGGTGCCATTTGGGATGCAAACAGGGTGTTCTGACGTGAAGGTCTTGATAAGGCTGTTTGAGTGTCTTCCGTAAAGGGCACATGTTAATATGTCTGGTGATTCTGAGATACCTTGGCTTGGTGAACCGTTAGACTGATCTGGTCATCCCATCGTTATCTCACAGAATTTCAACGTTTGGACAGAAATAATATCATTAGGTGAACGAAACTGTTGTCGTGAGTGACATTGTCCCCTCCCTATGTTAAACTCGACGGGCTGCTTTCCCAGACACAGATTAAAACTTTGATTAAAAGGAAACCAGCCCTTCTTGTTTGACACCGCCAATATACTGTAGGTTTGAGAGCAGGTTTAAAGGTTTCAAAAATGTATAGATATTTCTACCTGTTTTATGCTACCTTGTATAACTTAGAAATAAACCTGCTGCTGTGGTCATCTTGTGGAAACATTAAAAAAAAGATCTTTAGATCTGAAATAGGTCTTCCTTTCTGCCTGATCACTCCTCTTCCTCCTCGATTGACCTCATAACCACTTGGTTCACCTCAATAGCAGCATAGCCTAGTGGTTAGAGCATTGGACTAGTAACTGAAAGGTTGCAAGATTGAATCCCGAGCTGATAAGGTACAAATCTGTTGTTCTACCCCTGAACAAGGCAGTTAACCCACTGTTCCTAGACCGTCATTCAAAATAAGAATTTGTTCTTAACTGACTTGCCGAGTTAAAATAAAAATCAAACTCTCCTCTGCAACCAAACTTTGAATGAGAGTGATTACGATTGGCCAGTTTAATAAGAGGCGGTCATTTTGTGGGAAGGAGAGTGGGTAAAGATATCTCATTAAGACAGTGTATGGGTAGTAGTGCTCATTTTCTCCTACGCTATTATAGTAAAGAGTGCTAGCTTATTAATATATGATCCTTATCTCCATCTCCTTGATCGTGTAGCTGGTACTTGGCTTAGCACCTGGTAGCAGTGTGGCTAATTCCACTTGCTTGATTGTCATTAGAGTTCCTCTGTTTCCCTCCTCCCAAAAAGCTATACTTCAATTAGCAATGCAGCAAAAACAAATCCTCTCTTCTTCTCTCTTGCGGATATCTGTAATCAATGATGCATGCATACAGCTGTGGCAATTATTCTGTGGACAGGAAAGTTGATATTGAGAAGACTTGATATTGTAATTTTTGCATTGCTTTGGGAATAGTTAAGATTCATAAAGATTGGACGATATGACAGAAAATAAGCCATATTGTACACGTTCCCTCACTCATGCATGCAAGACAACAGGCACATAAACATGCATGCTGGCCCACATGCTCTCACACCCTCACACACACACATGTATGCACAAGAAGGTTATAAATGGTTTCTATAATGAGTGCATATACCAAACAAACATGATACATGCTATCATTGACCATAATGCCGTGCCTGAAGTCCCCAAAAAGAGTTGCGGACCCGCCAAAAACATACACACACTCTATTACATCAATCATATGCCAACAGTAGGTGTCTCATTTCATAGACTATTCTTGTGAAATCTCTATGTTCTGTTGTTCTCCTTCTCCATGATATTTTGAGGTTCAATTTCGATTAACTATTTGCCTATAACACTGAATCTACAGTGCATTCGGAAAGTATTCAGACCCCTTACCTTTTTTCACATTTCATTACATTACAGCCTTACACTTAAATTGATTAAATTAATTGTTTTCCTCAACAATCTCATCAATGACAAAGCGAAAACAGGTTTTTAAAAATGTTTACAAAAAAATATAATACTAAATACCTTATTTACATAAGTATTCAGCCCGTTTGGTATTAGACTCGAAATTGAGCTCAGCTGCATCCTATTTCCATTGATCATCCTTGAGATGTTTCTACAACTTGATTGTAGTCCACCTGTGGTAAATTGAATTGATTGGACATGATTTGGAAAGGCACACACCTGTTTATATAAGGTCCCACAGTTGACAGTGCATGTCAGAGTAAAAACCAAGCCATGAGGTTGAAAGAATTGTCCATAGAGCTCCGAGACAGGATTGTGTCGAGCCACAGATCTGGGGAAGTGTACCAAAAAATGTCTGCAGTATTGAAGGTCCCCAAGAACACAGTGGCCTCCATCATTGTTAAATAGAAGAAGTTTGGAACCACCAAGATTCTTCCTAGAGCTGGTCACCCGGCCAAACTGAGCAATCGGGGAAGAATGGCCTTGGTCAGGGAGGTGACCAAGAACCCGATAGTCACTTTGACAGAGCTCCAGAGTTCCTCTGTGGACATGGGAGAACCTTCCAGAAGGAAAACCATCGCTGCAGTACTCCACCAATCAGTCCTTTATGTTAGAGTGGCCAGATAGAAGCCACTTCTTAGTAAAAGGCACATGACAGCCTGCTTGGAGTTTGCCAAAAGTCACCTAAAGGACATAAGGAACAAGATTCTCTGCCTGATGAAACCAAGATTGAACTCTTTGGCCTGAATGCCAAGCATCATGTCTGGAAGAAATCTGGCACCATCCCTACAGTGAAGCATGGTGGTGGCAGCATCATGCTGTGGGGAGGTTTTTCAGCGTGTTTATAATGTTTATAATTTTAAATGGCTGATTGATAGCCTTCATTTATCAGGCCTGATGTGGCCTGAAAATGTTTCAGGCCACTGTATTAGGCTAAAACTAGGCCCGCAAAAGAAAGGGCTATCAAATATGTATCATCTATGATATATTTCATTTTAATGAAAACATATTAACTTAGGATCTCAATTGGTGACGGCCGAAGTACTAAAAATAAATGAATGCAACAGCTATATCTCTGTCACTCGCAAACACAGTCATGAGTGGTACTGGTCACTCTAAAAGTCACTCGAAAGGCACCTTGGGTAATATGCAAATAAGGCTCAAAACGCTCCAGCTGGGCTATTCAGCGGCGGGAGAGGGGGCGGAAATTCTTCACTAGGGACCGCAGTTGTGCCGCACTTAAGTTTCACGTGGATTTTCGCAAGTGATCACATAACCTTCCACATGCGAAATCATGTGAAACCATGTGGTTTTGTAACACTTCACATGTAGATATTCACGCGATCACATAACATTTCAAATGTGGATTCAAATTTTCACATGATGCTCTGCAAAAAAATTCCTTTAAGATATCCCTTAAACGTCATAAAATAGACACAGTGTTTTCAACTTGCATATTTGACACTCAGTATTATTGCATAATTCCACAGTAACTATTACTCAACATATCCTCACCTAGGATTTGAACTCACAAGTTCTTGGCTCACAGGATTCCGATCTTCCTGCTACACCACCATGGCTGTGTCAATGATTGAGTTCACCTTTATTTCTACACTTCAATTTAAATCGCAACTTTGTATAGTACACTCAAGACTTCAGGTCCTTAGAAAACAATGCACTAATTTGTTTGTTTTTATGTATTACTTTGTTACATTGTTACCCCAGAAAGTCTTATTACATACAGCCGGGAAGAACTATTGGATATAAGAGCGACGTCAACTTACCAACATTCCGACCAGTAATACGATTTTCCTGAAGTAGAATCTTTCTTTGGACCTCCGCCCTGGACATGGGTTCTAATCCCAGAGGCCGACCCAAAACAACGTCATCGCCACAGGAGAGGCAGACAGAGCGGCACACCATCCACTGCTTCCGAGCATATTACTCACCAATGTCCAGTCTCTAGACAACAAGGTGAACGAAATTAGGGCACGAGTTGCCTTCCAGAGAAACATCAGAGATTGTAACATTCTCTGTTTCACGGAAACATGGCTCACTCTGGATATGTTGTCAGAGTCACCGGGTTTTTCTGCTAAGAAGAAGGGCGGGGGTGTGTGCCTCACGATTAACGGCTCATGGTGTAATCATAACAACATACAGGCATTCAAGTCCTTTTGTTCACCTGACCTACAATTCCTTACAATCAAATGCCAACCACGTTACCTTCAAAGATAATTATCTTTGATTATAGTCACAACCGTGTATATCCCCCACCAAGCAGACACCTCGACGACCCTGAAAGAACTTCACTGGACTCTATGTAAACTTGAAACCATATATCCTGAGGCTGCATTCATTTTAGCTGGGAATTTTAACAAAGCTAATTTGAGAACAAGGTTGCCTAAAATCTACCAGCACATTGATTGTTGCACCCGCTCGAGCAAAACATTGGACCACTGCTACTCTAACTTCCATGATGTATACAAGATCCTACCCCGCGCTCCTATTGGCAAATCTGACCATGACTCCATTTTGTTGCTCCCCTCCAATATGCAGAAACTAAAACAGGTCTTGCCCGTGCTTTGGTCTATCTAACGCTGGTCTGAACAATCAGATTCCACACTTCAAGATTGCTTCGATCACGTGGACTGGGATATGTTCCGGGTAGCCTCAGACAATAACATCGATGGATATGCTGACTCGGTGAGTGAGTTTATTAGGAAGTACATTAGAGATGTTGGTCACACTGTGACTAATATAACCTTCCCTAACCAGAAACCGCAAACCACCGCATTTAATCATGGCAAGGCGACTGGAAACATGACCGAATACAAACAGTGTAGCTATTCCCTCCGCAAGGCAATCAAACAAGCAAAGCATCAGAATAGAGACACAAGTAGAGTCACAATTCAGTGGCTCAAATCACTCCCAGACAAACTTCTTTGCTTTCTTTGAAGACAATACAGTGCCACCAACACGGCCCGCTACCAACGACTGTGGGCTCTCCTTCAACATGGCTGATGTGAGTAAAACATTTAAACGCGCTAACCCTCGCAGGGCTGCCAGCCCAAACTGCATCCCTAGCTGCATCCTCAGAGCATGTGCAAACCAGTCAGCTGGTGTGTTTACTGACATATTCAATCAATCCCTAACCCATTCTGCTGTCCCCAAATGCTTCAAGATGGCCACCATTATTCCTGTTCCTAAGAAAGCTAAGGTACCTGAGCTAAATACCTTTGCCCCATAGCACTCACTTCTGTCATCATGAAGTGCATTGAAAGACTAGTCAAGGATCATATCACCTCCACCCTACCTGATACCCTAGACCCACTCCAATTTGCTTACAGCCCCAATTGGTCCACAGACGATGAAATCGCTATCACACTGCCCTATACCATCTGGACAAGAGGAATAGCTATGTAAGAATATTGTTCATTGACTACAGCTCAGCGTTCAACGCCATGGTACCCTCCAAACTCATCACTAAGCTTGAGACCCTGGGTCTTGACCTCGCCCTGTGCAACTGGGTCCTGGATTTTCTGACGGGCCGCCCCCCAGGTGGTGAAGGTAGGAAACAACATCTCCACCCCGCTGAACCTCAACACTGGGGCCCCACAAGGGTGCGTTCTCAGCCCTCTCCTGTACTCCCTGTTCACCCATGACTGCATGATCATGCAAACCTCCAACTCAATCTTCAAGTTAGCAGACGACAGTACAGTGGTAGGCTTGATTACCAACAACGACTAAACAGCCTACAGGGGGGTGGTGAGAGCCCTCGGAGTGTGGTGTCAGGAAAATAACCTCTCACTCAACGTCAACAAAATATAGGAGATGATCATGGACTTCAGGAAACAGCAGAGGGAGCACCCCCCTATCCACATCGATGGGATAGGAGTGAAGAAGGTGGAAAGTTTTAAGTTCCTCGCGCACACATCACGGACAAACTGAAATGGTCCACCCACACAGACAGCGTGGTGAAGAAAAAGCAACAGCGCCTCTTCAAGAAATTTGGCTTGTCACCTAAAATCCTCACAAACGTCTACAGATGCACAATCGAGAGCATCCTGTCGGGCTGTACCTGGTACGGCAACTGCACCGCCCACAACCGCAAGGCTCTCCAGAGGGTGGTGCGGTGTGCACAACGTATCACCGGGGGCAAACTACCTGCCCTCCAGAACACCTACAGCACCCGATGTCACAGGAAGGCCAAAAAGATCATCAAGGACAACAACCACACGAGCCACTGCCTGTTCACCCCGCTGTCATCCAGAAGGCGAGGTCAGTACAGGTGCATCAAAGCTGGGACCGAGAGAATGAAAAACAGCTTCTATCTCAAGGCCATCAGACTGTTAAACAGCCATCCCTAACATTTTTTTTTATTTTTTATTTTACCTTTATTTAACCAGGCAAGTCAGTTAAGAACAAATTCTTATTTTCAATGACGGCCTGGGAACAGTGGGTTAACTGCCTGTTCAGGGGCAGAACGACAGATTTGTACCTTGTCAGCTCGGGGGTTTGAACTCGCAACCTTCCGGTTACTAGTCCAACGCTCTAACCACTAGGCTACCCTGCCGCATACTATTACTAACATACAGAGGCTGATGTCAACATACAGGCTCAAATCGCTGGCCACTTTAATAAATGGATTTAATAATGGTATCACTAGTCACTTTAAATCATGCCACGTTAATAATGTTTACATATCCTATGTATGTATCTCATATGTATGTACTGTATTTTATACCATCTATTGCATATTGCTTATGCCGCATGGCACATTCACATATTTATATGTACATATTCTTATTCCATCCCCTTAGATATTACTGCACTGTCGGACTAGAAGCACAAGCATTTCGCTACACTCGCATTAACATCTGCTAGCCATGTATTTGTGACCAATACAATTTGATTCAATTTGGATTTGAATTAGCTTTCGAGGGAAAACAATCAACTTTGATATGTATTAAAAATTACAATGGAATTTGGTATGTGTTAACAATTCACATGTGGTGTGTATGTACCGGTAGCACAGTGTGTGTGTGGCAGTGAAGAATTGCAGTCGTCATACCCTGAGAGGAGATATGCTTGGGGCTGTCTCTTACCTTCTTTGTTTTCCTCTTCCTTCATTGAAGTCAGAGACACAGAGAAGCATAACAGTCTCATTATGCCCAGTATATTCCCTGGAAATCAAAGAAACCCCTAACAACATGCCTCCAGTCCTCGCCTCTCCTCTCCGAAAATCCAGACACAAGGCTCGTCATGGATCATGTATCCTGAAGAGGAAAATGTTTTATTGAATTAAGGTCTGATCTTAACAGTGGTAGCCACCAAGCGGTTTAGGCAGTCAAACAAGTTATCATGAACAGCATGATAGAGCCAGATTATGGTTATGTTCTCTTTGAATATATATATATATTCTTTATAAGCGTCCCTCCATTTCAGTTTACTCTATATAGAATAGAGTACACTCCACCCACTCCCATCTCATTATTGTTTTGGACAGGCGGGGCATGGCACCTGGGTTGTATTCAGTAGGTCACACAGTAGCAATATGTATCGCTACTGAAAATTCAAACCTGTATTCTTATTGGACAAGCTCAGATACTACTTACCCAGTGGTGTAAAGTACATAAGTAAAAAATACTTTAAAGTACTATTTAAGTCTTTACTTTGCTATTTATATTTTGGACAACTTTTGCTTTTACTCCACTACAGTATCCTCACAAACGTCTACAGATGCACAATCGAGAGCATCCTGTCGGGCTGTATCACCACCTGGTACGGCAACTGCACCGCCCACAACCGCAAGGCTCTCCAGGGGGTGGTGCGGTCTGCACAACGTATCACCGGGGGCAAACTACCTACCTCACTCATGAAAATAATGTACTTTTATACTCTATTCATTTTCCCTGACACCCAGAAGTACTTGTTACATTTTGAATGGTTAGTAGGACAGAAAAATGGTCCAATTCACTCACGCATTAAGATCTGATCTAGCGGACTCACTAAACACAAATTCTTTGTTTGTAAATTATGTCTGAGTGTTGGAGTGTGCACCTGGCTTTCCGTAAATAAATAAAAACTAAACAAACTCTGGTTTGCTGAATATAAGGAATTTGAAAGGATTCGTACTTTTACTTTTACTTCAGATACTTAAGTATATTTTAGAAATTACATTTACTTTTGATACTTAAATATATTTAAAGAGGGCGAAGGGAGGAAATGATAGAGGGTGGAGGACGGAGGGTGGAGGGGCAGATGCCAGAAGAAGTGCACGCCACAAATCATATCATGCCACCCTTCTTCCTGAAGAGCAGTTTAAGATAAACAACTGGTTATGGTGGTCACACAGTCCTTCCTCTGCCTAGGGGCAGGTGGGCTGGAAATCAGGCCACCAGGGTGGTACTGTAGGCTGGGTTGGATGATTAAGGGAACCCCCTGTCCCTGTGGTCCAGGCTATTGCCTCCATGCCTCTAATTACAGGGTCAGGGTTATTGTGAATAAGTATGTTGTGGGAATCGTTGCGGGGGGGGGGGGGGGGGGGGGGGGGGGGGGTTTAAGATGAGGAATGTAGATTTATGTAGTAGACACTGGTGTGTGTGTGTTTGTGCGTTACAAGCAGCATATTTAACATGCCAGATTTGGTTGTAAACCACACACATAAACCACACATGTTCAATGTGTATCTGTGATATTAGAAAAGCTACAGAGCATTTTGAGGTGTGTTAAACTGTGAACCAAGTATATGGTTGGAAATGTGTTGGACTGCTTTTATAGCACGTAGCATAATGTATTAAATAAAATCAAAATCATATCATAAAAATCATAAAATCATATGGCATCTTCATTGAGAACTTCATCTCATTTTAAGTTATACCTTCTGTTGTAAACATCTCCAACAACCTCCCTATCTCTCTTTTTCTCTCCCTCTCTCGCCTCCCTCCCTCCCCACTCTCTCTCTCTCTTCTCTCTCTGTCTTCCATTAGCAGTCCAAGGGAACGGAGGCCTTAGGAATGCTTGCTGACGACCACCTCTTTGTTGTCGTGGTGACTGCGGCTGCGGCCTTGCCGGCATGCTCGGGCCTAATAAATCCTCGCCCACACCAGGGCTACGTCCCAAATGGCACCCTATTCCCTCTACAGTGCACTACTTTTGACCAGGGACCATAGGGAATGGGGTGCCATTTGGGACAGAGGCCAGGGCTCTGATCTGTCATGCAATATCATTCACCACAACACAACCCAGAACAGCCCAGCACAGCCCAGCACACTATCATATCATCTGCCTACTCTGCCTCCAATTCAGTCCTTGGTTGTGTCTCAAATGGCACCCTATGCCCTGTATGCTGAACAAAAATATACATCTGAAATAAAAAAATCCCTGAAATTTTCCATACAAGCTTTTCTTTTCTCATATTTTGTGCACAAATTTGTTTACATCCCTAATAGTGAGCATTTCTCCTTTGCCAAGATTATCCACCCACCTGACAGGTGTGGCATATCAAGAAGCTGATTAAACAGCATGCTCATTACATAGGTGCACCTTGTCCTGGGGACAATATAAGGCCACTTTAAAATGTGCCGTTTTTGTCACACAACACACTGCAACAGATGTCTCAAGTTTTGAGGGAGCATGCAATTGGCATGCTGGCTACAGGAATGTCCACTAGAGCTGCTGCCAGATAATTGAATGTTCATTTCTCTACCATAAGCTTCCAAAAAATGTCGAGAATTTGGCAGTACAACCGTAAACCACGTGAAATCCATAGATTAAGCCTAATGAATTCATTTCAGCTGACTGATTTCGTTATTAAACGAACTGTAACTCAGGAAAATCTTTGAAATTGTTGCGTGGCGTTTATATTGTTGTTACTTTTTGACTGTCAAAAAGTGGTGCACTATATAGGAAATAGGGTGCAATTTGGGACACAACCCAATCCATGTTTCCACAGTAGAAATGTGTTTCCAATGAATCATAGTCACCCAGAACTCTTAACATGCAGCAGAAGGAATGGTTTGTGTTTTGCCTTACGCTTTGCTGCTATTCCTCTTTTAAAGAAATCTGTAAGTTATTTAAGGGCAGATTGCTTTCTGCATATCATCAGCATGTTTCCCTGAATGACATTGTTTGATTCCAGCTTCTCGGTATGCTTTGAATTGAGGAGTTTGACTATCTTGATTTATGACAAATCCTCCCTTAGTTTTGTGGCTGTGGCTCAAGTTCAGTGGATGGGCTTTCGATTTCCATTCTGTTCTGTTCACCTGTTCTCTATTTGCCTGAGAGGAAGGAGGTGGGTGCAGAGGGATACAGTGTCATAATGTTGAAGCTCCTTCCAATGATTAGAGGATTACTAGTTCTTCCACAAAGTGCTTGCATTACCAGAATGTCCCTAGTCTTCTTGAAAAGGGAAAGTTGATTTTCCTTGGACAAGCATATCCTAAAACTCCTCTGGGTAATAGGGAGAACAGAAGAGCTTCACATAAACACACACATGTTTTCTAAATGGTGGCATGGACTTCAGTATCCCTAGCTTTCAAGTGTTTACTTTGTTCTTCTACTGTCTGGGATCTCCAGCTCTGTTCATACAGAGACGGGTTATTGCCTCAAACATGGCCTCGTTTGCTCTTATCATCATGTTTGTTAGCGTTTCATGTTTCATGCTGCGAACACACAGAGAGACATGCACCCACACGCATGCATGTGTAGCACATGGGGGATGTGTGAAACGTACTCCTACAGCATAAACGGTTCCTCTTGCGTCGCCTCGTTGGTGAGCTTTTGAGGTGGTGCGACCGGTTAAGACGCTTGAGGAGGGGAGGTCACGTGTGAGGCAGAGGTCCCGAGTCTGCGCCAAGTGCGGGCCGAATCGGGAGGAAGTGGTACTCGCTAAGCAAGCAGTGTGATGTCCTTTACACATGGACACATACAGGGACAGTCAGAGGAGTACAGCTTGACGAATGGTCTCCCAGGAGGGCCTGGTGACGGAGGAGGAAGTGTCCTGTAGAATAGAGCTCATTTCTCTGATGAAAGTGCCCCTCGCTTCTCTCCCTGCAGTGCTCACTTCACAATGTAGAGTGAATGTATAGATGGATAGACACTCAACACGATTTTATCACTCTAAAAGACAATAGCAATTTTACCTCTAGCACTGCTAGGAACAAGTGATTGATGCAGATTGAAGTGGAGACATTTATGATGATGTAATATAGACTGTAGAGTAAGGAGCAAAACATGAGACAAAATACTTTCTATACTATCTCCATCTAAATCAAGTGTAGGTCAATAGGAGTCCCCAGTCCCCAAGCAAAACACTGACTTTGTTCTAACAAATACACAAAAGATGAACTTCTTCCTCTATGAGCTAACCCCACATTCCTGATAGTTCCTGATAGTGTGTGCATCCCAAATGGACCGATGACCAGAAGTAGTGCTCTATAGAGGGAATAGAGTTTTAATTTGGGACGCAGACAGTGTGTAGCGATCCATTCCACTATTCTGCCCTGCTTTCCGCATTGACCGACGAACGGGTGATGTGACTCCACTGTGGCAGAAGGCAGAAGGTGGACTAGGAGCAGAGGAGTGAGGAGTGTGATAAGGAGTCCGGCTCTGCCCCAGACGCCATCCAGCCAGTGGCTTCCTGCCTGTCTGCCGAAAAGCAGACGTGTGACAGATCATAAAATTAACAGGCTGTTTTTGACATTCAGAGACGCTGCACAAACAGAGCTGCTGCCAGCAGATAGCAGGGAAAAGCAATCATGGACAGAGAGAGCGAGAGAGAGAGAGAGAGCTACAGCTACGCCTCAGGACTCGCTAACAAAAATTTGAACATTCCATTCGACAGGCGTTCCCCCCGGAGCCATCTCCCCAATACAATTTAGAGATATCATTAGTAGTGTTAGCTTCTCTCCTCTCTCCCAGGACCTTGCCACACAGTCCTGCTCTGGCCTGACCAAGGCCACATCATGCCCATCTCTGCTTCGCCTGATAACCCCTCACTGAAGGCATGCCCTGGCCAAACAGAAAGAGATTGGGCAGCACCATATTTTCCGGATGGATGGACACAATGTTTTTGGGGTGATTGCATTGACTATTCGTTTGCTTCTATGCTGGAGGCTTGGAGCGGTCTGCGTTGACATTGAATGGGGGTGGACTGGACGGTCTGGGTCCCTAACCATGCTCCGCTCACACCTTCGCCACCCCACCTCACACTCCTTAGGGGTCCGATATGAACTTCACTGTACTAAAGCTCTGCTCAAATCTTATCACAAGGCCACTAAGACCTTCCCCCAAGCCATTATACCCCCTCCTTCCCATTCCTCCAATCCTTACGCCCCTCCCTCCTTCCCCCCATCCTCCATTTCAGTCAATCACTCCAGGTCTTATCTCTCTCTCTCTCTCTCTCTCTCTCTCTCTCAATTCAATTCAATTCAAGGGCTTTATTGGCATGGGAAACATGTGTTAACATTGCCAAAGCAAGTGAGGTAGACAACATACAAAGTGAATATATAAAGTGAAAAACAACAAAAATTAACAGTAAACATTACACATACAGAGGTTTCAAAACAGTAAAGACATTACAAATGTCATATTATATATATATACAGTGTTTTAACAATGTACAAATGGTTAAAGGACACAAGATAAAATAAATAAGCATAAATATGGGTTGTATTTACAATGGTGTGTGTTCTTCACTGGTTGCCCTTTTCTTGTGGCAACAGGTCACAAATCTTGCTGCTGTGATGGCACACTGTGGAATTTCACCCAGTAGATATGGGAGTTTTTCAAAATTGGATTTGTTTTCAAATTCTTTGTGGATCTGTGTAATCTGAGGGAAATATGTCTCTCTAATATGGTCATACATTGGGCAGGAGGTTAGGAAGTGCAGCTCAGTTTCCACCTCATTTTGTGGGCAGTGAGCACATAGCCTGTCTTCTCTTGAGAGCCATGTCTGCCTACGGCGGCCTTTCTCAATAGCAAGGCTATGCTCACTGAGTCTGTACGTAGTCAAAGCTTTCCTTAATTTTGGGTCAGTCACAGTGGTCAGGTATTCTGCCGCTGTGTACTCTCTGTTTAGGGCCAAATAGCATTCTAGTTTGCTCTGTTTTTTTGTTAATTCTTTCCAATGTGTCAAGTAATTATCTTTTTGTTTTCTCATGATTTGGTTGGGTCTAATTGTGCTGTTGTCCTGGGGCTCTGTAGGGTGTGTTTGTGTTTGTGAACAGAGCCCCAGGACCAGCTTGCTTAGGGGACTCTTCTCCAGGTTCATCTCTCTGTAGGTGATGGCTTTGTTATGGAAGGTTTGTGAATCGCTTCCTTTTAGGTGGTTGTAGAATTTAACGGCTCTTTTCTGGATTTTGATAATTAGTGGGTATCGGCCTAATTCTGCTCTGCATGCATTATTTGGTGTTCTACGTTGTACACGGAGGATATTTTTGCAGAATTCTGCGTGCAGAGTCTCAATTTGGTGTTTGTCCCATTTTGTGAAGTCTTGGTTGGTGAGCGGACCCCAGACCTCACAACCATAAAGGGCAATGGGCTCTATGACTGATTCAAGTATTTTTAGCCAAATCCTAATTGGTATGTTTCTTTTGATGGCATAGAATGCCCTTCTTGCCTTCTCTCTCTCTCTCTCTCTCTCTCTCTCTCTCTCTCTCTCTCTCTCTCTCTCTCTCTCTCTCTCTCTCTCTCCCCCTCCCTCCCTCCCTCCCTCCCTCCCTCCCTCCCTCCCTCCTCCTTTCCTCCTGATGGCAATCCCAACAGCAGGACTTGGTGTGTTTGTTTTCATGGATGTGCCTCAAATGACACTCTATTCCCTATACAGTGCACTACGTTTGACCTGAGCCCTGATCAAAAGTAGTGCCCTATAAAGATAACACGGTGCCATTTGGGATGCATACTATGTCTCCATGGTCCCAGCTAATCCTAGACTCATAGAATTGTAAGTTACAGTATATTCACCAGGCATGAGGCGATCACAGTACAATCAGGAACCTCTGTGCATTGGTATGTGTCCAGCCCCATCTCCTTACCAAAAGCAAATATGATCCTGGAAGTAGGGAATCATGAGAGCCTGTGTATCTGTAACCTCGACCCCCTCTCAGACACATTGTATTGCAGTAGCTAGTGAAGTGGTTACGGCCTGCATGCAGAGAAAGCCAGTCATGGTTATGAATTGCCACAATGCATTTGGGAGATGTGAGGAGATGTTGAATAGTTGGAGGGTCTGTGGAGATTTGTAACATAATGAAAGAATTGTCCTCCTACTGCGTATCTCATTTGGCCCTGACATCCGTTTCTCATAATGCAGGGCCACAGGGAGTCAGCTGCTTTGAATGGCCCCTACTCTGATCTAATGCGTGTCTCACACTGTTGTCAGAAGGACTTAGCCATTACCTGGTTGAGATGCTGAGTGTCGCCCGGGCCCTGTTATACCAGATGGTGTGTGGTGTTGCTAACGACGGGCGGGGAGACGGGAGAGGACATCCCTCTCTAGACCTGTCAGACTGGTACAGCTATAGCCTGTAGCCTCACACCCTGTCTGACACATGTATGGGCAAGAGCATAAACACACACACAGACACACACACACACACACACACACATGCACGCATGCAACAAAATACACACTTCGGGTCAATAAACCTCCATGCCCGGCATCACCATACTCATTCAGCCTTCTTAATGATAGCCCCCTCTCCCTCTCCAAGGTCCTAAATGACTGCTCACGTTACCATTAGGAAATATGGAACATGAAGAGTAATCTCGCGTGAGGGACGTACTCTCGATTAATCAGCTGGGAATCTCCCCTCTTAAACATCTCTCCACAGTTGCATCCTAAATTGCACCCTATTCCATATTTGGTACACACATTTTGACCCATAGGGTTGTGGACTTCTGGTCAAAAATAGAGCAGTATATACGGGATAGAGTGCCATTTGGGATGCAAACAACATCAACGCTGAGCGCCAATAAAACAACCAACCGACGCCTTTCTCTGGGGAACGAGGCACAGAGCAGTAACAGGATCGCCACCGCCACCCGATCCTGGAGCCAGTCAGTAAGATCACATGTGTATCCCAAATGGCACCTTATTCCCTATATAGTGCACCTTCTTCAACAGTAGTGCACAATAAAGGGAACAGGGTGCCATTTGGAACACAGTCAACATAATATTGGATCATTAAACTGAAGGACAACTGATACCACGGGGTTAGGGCTATGAGTTTGTTCCTATTACAGCCTGGAGCATTATGTATAGGTAATCTATTCTAATTTAGTCAGGAAAACATCTAAAGACTATGCCAACACAAAATTAATGTCACTATATACCTATGGATGTATAACATGGTTTAGGGGTTGCAGTTTTAGTGCTAATTGTAGTGGGTGAAATTACATCAAATCCAATTGTTCCTGAGTCATCCGTTCTCATTATTTATTTTGGTTTAAACTGACTCTGCCTGGGGGGGGGGGGGGGGGGGGGGGGGGGTTAGGCAGGGAGATCTGGATATGTGGACTCATAGAAAGGTCATTCCTGCTGGGCAGCGGCTCTACATCCACACGTCTCTGCGGTGCAGAAGGATGAAGAGGAAGTTATTTCTCCAGGAGGACGTCTGGTTTGATCTGTCATGTTTTGCTTTGTTTTTGGTGCAGCGCAGACCTCAGCATCCGTAAAGAAATGACTCCCTCAGTATCTCAGACAGAGAGTTACGTTTTTTTGGTACTGTGACAGTCTCTGTGGATTATATTGGAAACCTAAATCTTGAGTTCTGTGCTTTTAATATAGGTACTCTAATATGCCTAGTGCATGTAAGACTCAGGATTGGAGGCTAAGGTGTTAAGTGCAGGGTTGAGTAGGACACAAACTAACCCCCTTTACTGGGCTAAAGTTTACCTCACCTCATCCTTTACTGGGCTAAAGTTTACCTCACCTCATCCTATATGAAAGCCTGGCCCGATTTAAAAGTTTTCTGAAGAGCAGAGTTTGCAAAACACCTACGAGATAACGCTCTGGGCTGATTAAGTACCATTTCATTCCCGTCTCTCTCGCTCTTTCATCTCTCTCGCTCTGTCTCGCTCTCTCTTTCTCTTGCTCGTTCTCTCTCTCTCTCTTGCACTCTTTTTTTCATGTGTTGTTGAGTCGGAGGCAGAATGTAGCAGACTGCGACAGTGGCATTCCTCCCGGCTCAGAGGGCAGCTCCTTCAATACCATTCAGCGGTGATTTGTTTACTTAATCCAATATTTATGCTCTGTGTGTATGTGAGCGAATGCAAAACAGTTTGTGCTCCTAACAAACAGACATACAGAGAGAGATAAATAGGAAAATACACAAATGGCAAAAAAAATAAAAAATAAAGTAGAACATATGTGTATTAGAGGATTCTGGGAAAAGTGTTTTCCTGTGCTACTTGGTAAAGGAAAGGAGATAGCCTGGCTTGACCTTAGTAGAAATTATCACAGTAGTCAACGTAACATATGTTTAACATTCCACTATTCATTTTGCCGCCTCTCCTGGACATAGGAAAGCACAACTATCAATCAGGACTGTATCGGGTAACACAATGGGAGCACAAATAATATATTTGCACAAATCAAGTTATGCATTCCTCTCTGCTCTGAGTACATCTAGAAGTCTAGTGTGCTGTGATATACCTGCAAACATCAACAAATACAACACCCCACATATTGCTGTTCTTGGACAGTTCACCCACCGCAACCATGCACAGCACACCCATGTTTCAAGCCATCCTTAACAAATACAGCATACTATGCTAAAATCAATCAAATTAAATGACATTGTATTTGTCACATGCTTTCGTAAACAACAGGTGTAGACTAACTGTGAGATGCTTACTTACGGGCCCTTTTTCAACAGATAAAAAAATAAAATAAAAAATAGAAAGAGTGACAAAAGTAATAAATGCGCTGTGAATTACAAATAACAATGCCGGGTAAAAATAACAAGGCTATATACAGGCAGTAGAAAATAACAAGGCTATATACAGGCAGTAGAAAATAACAAGGCTATATACAGGCAGTAGAAAATAACACGGCTATATATAGGCAGTAGAAAATAACACGGCTATATACAGGCAGTAGAAAATAACAAGGCTATATATAGGCAGTAGAAAATAACAAGGCTATATACAGGCAGTAGAAAATAACAAGGCTATATATAGGCAGTAGAAAATAACAAGGCTATATATAGGCAGTAGAAAATAACAAGGCTATATATAGGCAGTAGAAAATAACAAGGCTATATATAGGCAGTAGAAAATAACTTGGCAATATATACAGGGAGTAGAAAATAACAAGGCTATATATAGGCAGTAGAAAATAACAAGGCTATATATAGGCAGTAGAAAATAACAAGGCTATATATAGGCAGTAGAAAATAACAAGGCTATATACAGGCAGTAGAAAATAACAAGGCTATATACAGGCAGTAGAAAATAACACGGCTATATATAGGCAGTAGAAAATAACAAGGCTATATATAGGCAGTAGAAAATAACATGGCTATATATAGACAGTAGAAAATAACTTGGCAATATATACAGGGAGTACCAATATCGATCAGATGTGCAGGGGAACGAGGTAATTGCTATGTATGTAAATATAGGTAGGGTTAAAGTGACTAGGCAGCAGGATAGATAATAGACAGTAGCAGCAGCGGGTAGACATTTGATTAACTATTTAGCAGTCTTGTTGAGCAGTCTTGTTGAGCAGTCTTGTTGAGCAGTCTTGTTGAGCAGTCTTGTTGAGCAGTCTTGTTGAGCAGTCTTGTTGAGCAGTCTTGTTTAGCAGTCTTGATTAGCAGTCTTATGGTTTGGGAGTAGAAGCTGTTCAGGGTCCTGTTGGTTCCAGACTTGGTACACTGGTACCGTCTTGCCGTGCAGTATCAGAGAGAAGAGTCTATGGCTTGGGTGGGTGGAGTCTTTCGCAATATTTGGGTCCTTCCTCTGACACTGCCTGGTATAGAGGTCCTGGATGGCCGGGAGCTGGGTCCCAGTGATGTACTGGGCCATACTCATCACCTTCTGTAGCGCCTCACGGAAAAAACACATGATTTTGAAAATCGTATGATTTCACCTGAAATGTTTACATGTTAAAACAAAAGAGACACGTAAGGTCAGTTGTTCACATGTGGAACTATATGGTCACATGTATTACATTTAAAGTCCACATGTTAACACCACCTTTTCACATGTTAGGAAAATTACATGTTTTCATCTCATATATGAATGACATTTTCACATGTAAACATGTACTGTAATTTGCACTTTCACATGTGAAAAACGATCAAATATTGTCACGTGTATTTTCGTGGTATTACATGTTGAAATTTTGCATCCCCATGTTATTTCACATGAGATCATATTTTCATTTGTAGTTTCATGTTATCACATGTTGCCTTTACATGTTGTCACATTTACTTCACATAAGATTACATGTGAAATTCATGTGAATTTTCCTTAAGGGGCCTTGCAGTTGCCGTATCGTGATCTCATGCATGGTTCAGCGTTGCTTGCTTCGAAGCGAGCATAGAAGGCATTTAGCTCGTCTGATAGGCTTGTGTCGCTGGGCAGCTTGCGGCTAGGTTTCCCTTTGTAATTCGTGATAGTTTGCAAGCCCTTCCACATCCGTCGATGTAGCGGGATTTCTTTTAAGCGTCCGGATTAGTGTCCCGCTCCTTGAAAGTGGCAGCTCTAGTCTTTAGCTCAGTGCGGATGTTGCCTGTAATGCATGAATTCCGACGATGTCATCAGTGCACTTGTAAACTAAGCTAGTACCTGATGTGGTAAACTCCTCAATGTTATCAAATAAATCCTGGAATATATGTCAGCCTGTGCTAGCGAAACAGTCCTGTAGCTTAGAATCCACTTCGTCAGACCACTTCGGTATTGAGCACGTCACTAGTACTTTGAGTTTTGTCTTGTAAGCACGAAGCAGGAAGATAGCGTTATGGTCTGATTCGCCAAAGGGATGGTGAGGGAGGGCCTTGTATGCATTTCTCTGTGTGGAGTAAAGGTGATATAGAGTTTATACGCCTCTATTTGCACGGGTAACATGCTGGTAAAAATGAGGTAAAACGGATTTAAATTGTGCATGTGCATTTTCTTGTTTGCTTATGGCCCTCTACAGCTTGTTGAGTGCGATCTTAGTCCCAGAATCAGTTTGTGGTGGTAAATAGACAGCTTCTAAAAATAAGTAGTAAATCAAACGTTCTGCAGCACATCATTAGGTATTCTAAACTCCGAGACTTCCTTAACATTAGAGATCGCACCAATACCTTCAGAGGTAAGCAGACCAGCTGAATCTTCAAAGAGTATCTTTAATTCCACAACGTCCCCCGCTTCCCCGTATGCAAAAGAAACCTTGCCTTTCTTGAACTAACACTTTTCTTATTAGCACTGACTTTGCTCATAGCTACTTATTGAATATGAATCTTTGCTTACTATAGCTGTGATTTGTGATTGTTTCTCTTAGCTACCTTAAGATGAGTGCGCTGATGAATAACTGTAAAATGCTGAACACAACGCTCGCATTGCAAAATAAATGTACACGTACATGTTATTCAATCATTGCATCCACACTGCTCGCACGTGTCAACGATCGTCTGCGTAACCAGGCGCTAAAATACAACTTGGTTCTATTTGTGACGCTTGACCCACTGCAAGTCCCTCCTCTCCCATCTCCTCATTGGTTTTTAGGAGCATATACGCACGTGGGTGATTGAATGATGAACTGAGGTTAAACACTCGTCCAGTTGGTTGTGGTAATACACTTTAAAGTTGGTTGCCAACCACCATATACAGTGCCTTGCGAAAGTATTCGGCCCCCTTGAACTTTGCGACCTTTTGCCACATTTCAGGCTTCAAACATAAAGATATAAAATTGTATTTTTTTGTGAAGAATCAACAACAAGTGGGACACAATCATGAAGTGGAACGACATTTATTGGATATTTCAAACTTTTTTAACAAATCAAAAATAGAAAAATTGGGCGTGCAAAATTATTCAGCCCCCTTAAGTTAATACTTTGTAGCGCCACCTTTTGCTGCGATTACAGCTGTAAGTCGCTTGGGGTATGTCTCTATCAGTTTTGCACATCGAGAGACTGACATTTTTTCCCATTCCTCCTTGCAAAACAGCTCGAGCTCAGTGAGGTTGGATGGAGAGCATTTGTGAACAGCAGTTTTCAGTTCTTTCCACAGATTCTCGATTGGATTCAGGTCTGGACTTTGACTTGGCCATTCTAACACCTGGATATGTTTATTTTTGAACCATTCCATTGTAGATTTTGCTTTATGTTTTGGATCATTGTCTTGTTGGAAGACAAATCTCCGTCCCAGTCTCAGGTCTTTTGCAGACTCCATCAGGTTTTCTTCCAGAATGGTCCTGTATTTGGCTCCATCCATCTTCCCATCAATTTTAACCATCTTCCCTGTCCCTGCTGAAGAAAAGCAGGCCCAAACCATGATGCTGCCACCACCATGTTTGACAGTGGGGATGGTGTGTTCAGCTGTGTTGCTTTTACGCCAAACATAACGTTTTGCATTGTTGCCAAAAAGTTCAATTTTGGTTTCATCTGACCAGAGCACCTTCTTCCACATGTTTGGTGTGTCTCCCAGGTGGCTTGTGGCAAACTTTAAACGACACTTTTTATGGATATCTTTAAGAAATGTCTTTCTTCTTGCCACTCTTCCATAAAGGCCAGATTTGTGCAATATACGACTGATTGTTGTCCTATGGACAGAGTCTCCCACCTCAGCTGTAGATCTCTGCAGTTCATCCAGAGTGATCATGGGCCTCTTGGCTGCATCTCTGATCAGTCTTCTCCTTGTATGAGCTGAAAGTTTAGAGGGACGGCCAGGTCTTGGTAGATTAGCAGTGGTCTGATACTCCTTCCATTTCAATATTATCGCTTGCACAGTGCTCCTTGGGATGTTTAAAGCTTGGGAAATATTTTTGTATCCAAATCCGGCTTTAAACTTCTTCACAACAGTATCTCGGACCTGCCTGGTGTGTTCCTTGTTCTTCATGATGCTCTCTGCGCTTTTAACGGACCTCTGAGACTATCACAGTGCAGGTGCATTTATACGGAGACTTGATTACACACAGGTGGATTGTATTTATCATCATTAGTCATTTAGGTCAACATTGGATCATTCAGAGATCCTCACTGAACTTCTGGAGAGAGTTTGCTGCACTGAAAATAAAGGGGCTGAATAATTTTGCACACCCAATTTTTCAATTTTGATTTGTTAAAAAAGTTTGAAATATCCAATAAATGTCGTTCCACTTCATGATTGTGTCCCACTTGTTGTTGATTCTTCACAAAAAAAATACAGTTTTATATCTTTATGTTTGAAGCCTGAAATGTGGCAAAAGGTCGCAAAGTTCATGGGGGCCGAATACTTTCGCAAGGCACTGTAAAGTCCAAAGAAGAAGAAGAAGAAGATGCCTGAAGTGGGAGAGATTGCTTGAAACTAACTTGGTTGACCCTTTAATCTGTGGATTAATTGTCAGAGTAGAGGACCTTGTGCACTTCAGGTAAAATAACAACCCAATGTTTATATCCCAAGACAAATTAGCTAGCAACAACAAGCTAGCTAGTTAAATTGCCATGAATGTTTAATGTTTTTCAACCTGTCCCCAAATTAATATAGTAAGCTCAGAGTTTGTTTTGATATTTCAACCTGCGTGTCCTGATGGCGTCTGATATGGATGGACAAAATCAACATGCGCACGATGGAGCACGCGGACGGGCACGCCCGTTGTAGTCAGTCTGTAACTCACTCTGGGTAAGAGCATCTGCTAAATTACTAAAATGTCAAATGTAATCCCAAATGTCACCCTATTTCCTATGGGCCCTGGTCAAAAGTACCACACTAAAAAGGGAATAGGGTTGCATCTGAGATGGCTCTGTCTCTCTCTGATCTCATCACTTGGCTAGGCTGGTCATCTCATGGAGGTCTGCTCTGATATCCCAGCTCACAGCTTAGTGGAGCCCAGTCCTGGAGCTCCTCCAGTGGGTTGTACAGGGTGTCTCTGGCTCCTCCAGGTCCAGACGACGTGAGCAAGGCCCCATCTGCTTCCCCAGCACACAAAAGGCCAAACTATACACTGAATGAATCTGTCATTGGTTGCTATTCTCTTCTCCTGCATCAGTCCATCTCTTCCTCATCTCTGTAACACCTGGCTGTCCCTAGTTGTCTACCAGTACTATGGCCTATTTCCTGAACAGGCATTTTTCTGTGGGGAGCCCTTTCTGGAAGAAGCTATCAGATGACATTAGCCATCAGTCAGCAGAATAAACCAAGGAATGCCATGCAATGTAATGCACCCTTCCTCTCTATCTCTGTTCAACCACCACTTCCTCTTCCTTTCTCTGGCCCACCACAACTTTTACCAGGTTAACTGTTTGATTGACACCCTTTACATTCCAAGAATACTTCAGTGTTATTTATGCTGGCCGGAATTTCTTTTATATTTCAGTTGACTGGTGGCTTTCTGGTCAGCCTTGACAAGACAGATGGGATTAAAAACACATTTTCCTCTCCTCTCAGGAGCCCAATATTGAACACAATGGTGTAGAAAATAATACAGTCTTAATTTTAATGAGTTGACAGGGGCAATATTTATCATCAAAGGGCACTCTAATTACTTATGATAGCTTAAGTTGTTTTGAGGTAGATTGAGAATTAACTTTATCTCAAATCTATAGCTGGTACGGAGTAAGGGTCGCCTTCGCGTCGTAATCACTGGCTGCAAGCAATTATAGAAAATAATGAGAATATTAATTAGAATTTCTCATTAGCAAACCCTGCATGTTGTTTTTAGTAAAGTAGTTTAATGATATTGAAGCCTCCAGTCTCTAACCTTCCCAACAGGGCAACAAGGCACACATTTGAACCCAGACAGACAGACAGACAGACAGACAGACAGACAGACAGACAGACAGACAGGCAGGCAGGCAGGCAGGCAGGCAGGCAGGCAGGCAGGCAGACAGATTGTATCAGGAAGGCACATAGCCAGGAAGAGACAGACAGACAGACAGACAGACAGACAGACAGGCAGGCAGGCAGGCAGGCAGGCAGGCAGGCAGGCAGGCAGGCAGGCAGGCAGACAGATTGTATCAGGAAGGCACATAGCCAGGAAGAGAGAAAAAGGAAGGCAAGGAGGTGGAGGGAGAGAGGGAGGGAGATTGAGGGAGGAATAGAGAGGGGGAGGGGACGGGGTAGCCTGTTTCCTTGTGAACCGTGGTGATATGTACATAGTTCATGTGTAACCCAGATATGTGAGCACCAATTAGAACCAGATCCCATCCCCACTGCCTTTGATCGGGAAGCAGTCACAAATCATCTTGGGATCCCAGCTCAAATCTGCATGACAGCAGCGAGAAGCTCACTGTGTGCTGATTCCTTGTAGTTAGCGCCAGCGAATGTAGGCAGAGCAATTCGCATTACGATATGAGGCCTAACAACATGGTCTTACTAGAATATGTCAAAATAGAGACATTTAACCGTTGTCGTTCCAGTATATGTCACCTATGCTGACATATTGCTTATTTGTCATTATTATCCCTAATGTGGTTTACGGGCAACTGTTGATACTGCCAATATACTAGTAATACTATCCTAGACTACAGAACACGCCAGTGCAGCGCCACTCCCTTCTATCTCTCTCTACCTTGTTCACAGAAAGGAGACCCACACATGTCGTAATGCTTTGCTTTATCTTGACCAGGTCGCAGTTGTAAATGAGAACTTGTTCTCAACTGGCCTACCTGGTTAAATGAAATCAAAATACAGGTAATTGAGGTAATTGAGGTACATGTACATACAGTATAACTAGGAATAAAGTGACAAATAACAAACAGTAGCAGCAGCGTATGTGATGAGTCAAAAAAGGGAGTACGGGAGGGGACTAAGCAAGCACCCTAAAGGCAAAGGTTGCTTCCTTACTGTATAGGGAATATCGTGCCATTTAATACACAGCCAATCTGTTGTGTATTATGTGATTCCTTTAGAGAGAGGCTGGGGCTGTGGCAAACAGTTACAGAATAATCAGCTCATGGCAGTCTGACATTGGTGTGCGATCACGCTGGAGACCAGGCCAGGTGTTCTGATACAGAGTTATTTATTAACCCAGATCAGTATTGAAATGTATTATGTTGCCACAGCTGCTGTTCCCGCAAACCACTTAACTAAAAGTCCAATGCAGTCTCTCTCTCTCACACTCTCTCTCTCTCTCTCTCTCTCTCTCTCTCTCTCTCTCTCTCTCTCTCTCTCTGTCTTTTTGTATCTCTCTCTCTCTGTCTCTGTCTCTCTCTCTCTCTCACTCTCTCTCTCTGTCTTTTTGTCTCTCTGCCTCTCTCTCGCTCTGTCTTTTTGTCTCTCTGCCTCTCTCTCTCTCTCTCTCTCTCTCTCTCTCTCTCTCTCTTTGTCTTTTTGTCTATCTGCCTCTCTCTCTCTGCCTCTCTCTCTCTCTCTCTCTCTCTGTCTTTGTGTCTCTCTGCCTCTCTCTCTCTCTCTCTCTCTCTCTCTCTGTCTTTTTGTCTCTCTGCCTCTCTCTCTCTCTCTCTCTCTTTCTCTCTCTCTCTCTCTCACTCTCTCTGTCTTTTTGTCTCTCTGCCTCTCTCTCTGCCCCTCTCTCTCTCTCTCGCTCTCTCTCTCTGTATTCTTCCCCTTCTCCCCCTGTTTCAAGTCACAGACACGCATACAAACTGTGTGGAAAGCAGTCTGTATTCAATAATCAAGTTTGTCTTGAAATTTGTAAACATTAGTAATACCTTATTTTAAGAGTCCGTGATAAACCGTTTATAAGCATTTATAAATTGTGTACCATTTATTAATCATTACTCCCACGTTAATAAACCATGTATTCATCATTAGTAAAATATTTTTGCAGTCCCTGATCTTAAAGTGAGCGCTATTTATACTTTATAACTTTATAACAATTTCTCACAGAAAGATGGATATGAGTATAAATTCCTGCAGTACCTGGTAAAGGAATGAGCACACAACACAGGATGTTTAAGGACATATATATAGATATATACATGTGTGAATAACTAGCTTACTAACATTTACAAATGGGGGAGTAACGATTAATAAACAGTGAGCAAACAGTTTGTAAAAGGCCTAATTCAGATAATGCAAGTCATAACAACAAGATGCCCAGTACTTCAAGCCAAGACTACTCCTCCACCCTCTCTGCTCTCTCCCCACCCACAAAATGTCAGTCGCATCTCGCGCCATACACTCGTCTATCCAATGCATGTAAATAGTGCATAGCGCGCTGCTCTAGCCACACTGATTGGTGACGTAATTTATTGTCGAGCTAACTGTGAAAACATTTTGATTTCAGAGGTTTTAAAAGGAACAGAAAGGAGCGATATAAACCATAACTTTTTGGGGGATTCGAACCAGTTCAGAACTTCATTTTGCTAGTCGGGACAGTGGGACAGAACAAAAAAAAAAAAATGGTTCTGTTCCGAACTATTGGAATTTCTGGGGGGTTAGTGTGGTACAACCCCTGTTTTAAAATAGACATATGGGTAAGCAGCTGCTCCTCTTCTGTAAAAGCGCATTAACTGATGCATTGTCAATTTGCATGAGTGACTTCAGGAGCCTCAACACTGTCAAAAGAAACCCTTTCCTATTATAGGAGGCTATTGATACTGTAGCAGTGTGTGGCTTCTCTCATGTCTTTTATCTATTGTTGTGGCAAACAATGGACTTTGTATTATGGTGTTTCTGGTGGTTTCAGAGTGATGAGCTGCCATTGTATCGTTGTCCTTCACACTTTCATATGTAGCCGACAAATTACACCACAAACCGCTACCCTCGTAGAAGGCATTACTGTCATTTTCAGCAGGCCACAATATCTCTTTTAAATATCCCAAGCAGAGCAAGGGAGAGAGAGAGGGAGAGAAAGAGAGAGAGAATGAAAGAGAGAGAGAGAGAGAGAGAGAGAGAGAGAGAGAGAGAGAGAGAGAGAGAGAGAGAGAGAGAGAGAGAGAGAGAGAGAGAGAGGAAGAGGAAGAGGAAGAGAGAGCAGACAGAGATTTCTGCATTAGGGCAGGGTCTTCCTGGTTCTCCACGGTATCACTGTGCCTATTCCAAGCTATTCTGCGACTTCAGCTTAGGAGGAGCTTCAACGAAGGAACTGAGGCCAAAGCAAGTAGCGTCCGCCTACCTTTCACCGCCCCAACAGTAATTGACATCTGGAGACCTTGCCCATGGAAAATGCCAGGGAGAAAATGAGAAAGATGAAGATGAGAAAATGAGAGAGACCTGAATTTGCCACACACACACATACGAGTACACACACACACACGAGTACACACACACAAGTACACACATTCGAGTACACACACACATACGAGTACACACACACATACGAGTACACACACACACACACGAGTACACACACACACCTATGTGTACACACACACACACACACACACACGAGTACACACACACATACGAGTACACACACACAGCTGAATGACAGAGCCTGAATGACTTCCTGTCCAATGGGAGGAATATTAATTAAGATCCTAGTTGATTTGACATTTATCCAGTTCATGTTATCAAGATGGAACCTGCTTTCAAATTGACATGTGATTTAGGATTGTGTGCCTCAACAGTATAATGCTTGTTTCATTGTCAGAAATATACTGTATATTCAGCTTTACACTGTGTATGTCACGTCCTGACCATAGGGAGCCCTTATTTTCTATGGTAGAGTAGGTCAGGGCGTGACTGGGGGGTTTTCTAGTTATGATTTTCTATGTTGGTGTTTGGTATGATTCCCAATTAGAGGCAGCTGGTTATCGTTGTCTCTAATTGGGGATCATATTTAAGTAGCATTTTTCCCACCTGTGTTTTATGGGATATTGTTTTGAGTTAGTGCACGCTGCACCTCTGTAGTCACGGTTCGTTGTTTGTTTCGTTCTTTCCTTGTTGTTTTGTGCATTTTCAAATAAACATTATGTGGAAACCATTTTGCGCTGCAGTTTGGTCCGATAATTATTCCAGCGAACGTGACAGTGTACCTGTAGATTTAATGGGAACTTCCTTTTCGACCACTGAAGAGCAAGATCATCAATATGTAAGAGGTTAATTGAACTACCCAAATAAAATGTATTTAGGCCAGACTCTGTCTGCCGTCGAGTATTGGCTAAGTGACATCAGGAACCTATTCACTAATAGGACCATACCTACTGAGAGACCGTACTAACAGTCATCATACTGTAGGCCTGACACTTCCACCGAGGGTAATGGATGAGGTGGTGGTAGTTCACAGGTCACATCCCAAATGACACCCGATTCCCTATGTAGTGCACTACTTTTGACCAAGGTCCATAGGGTTCTCATCAAAAGTAGTGCACTTTATGGGGAATAGGGTGTCTTTTGGAACCCACACGTTATATTATCACTGTCACCACCTTCTCATAAACCCCTTCCTCTAGTTTGTAACTGGAAGTAGTGGCCTTCATGTTGACCTTGCTATGGTCAATTGATTTGGTTACTTCAAGGCCCAGGTTCTCCTATGGTTGTCGGTTTCTATTAAAGCAGGGTAAGGAGATGTGAGGAGGGGGAGGTTTGAGCCGACAGGTCTGACAACCAACACTGTAGTATAACTCCCCCAGTGCTCTCGGTCTTTAGCTGCAGGACTAATATGATTTGACAGTGTCTACGTCCCAAATGGCACCCTATTCCCTATATAGTGCACTATTTTTGACCAGAGCCCTCCAGGGTGCTGGTCAAAAGTAGTGCACTATATAGGGAATAGGGTGCCATTTGTAACGCAATCAATCTCTCCAGAATGGGAAATGTAAATGAACGGGGATGCTTCCATGGCTGATCCAGCTGATGTTATCAAAGGGGCTAGAGATAATTTTTTCATGAGAGGAGGAATAATTCCAAGGCAGGCAGATACTCTCCTGATATTGACTGATAGGATGAATCCTAACAGAGGGAGCGGAGGAAACAGAACTGGGACAAAAGAGCAACAAGGAGAAAGAAAAGATAGAGGACATTTGAACGTGTGAAATGTATCGAACGGGTCTAACTATGAAAGACTAAGTACGTATGGAATATTAAAAGTAGCGTTTCAAATGAAATCGGAATTTCAAACTGGATTTTTGTTTTCGTTTGGTCTAGAACTCAAAAACAACCCAGGTACATTAACGGCCCTACACCATGTCTTTCAGGACTGCACCATTCCCTTTGTAACATATGCTGTGTAGAACCCTCCTCAAGATCAGAACTCAAGCATGTTTCAAAGCGTTACTTCCTGCAGAGGCCTGCTACAGAGGCTTTGTACCAGGAAGTGGAATTAAAGAAATGAGAGAGGTGACGGAATCACTCAGTAGTGTCTGCGTCCCAAATGACTCCCTATTCCCAAAAGCAGTGCAATTCATAGAAAATAGGGTGCCATTTGGGATGCAGTCAGTGAGGAAGGGCATGGTGAAGGTGAACCAGTAATGAGCCGTCCACCTGCCCGGCCTGCTCCAGAGACCAGAGAGAGTCAGCATTCCAAATGGCACCCTGTTCCATGTATTGTGCACTACCAATGGGCCCTGGTCAAAAGTGCTGTTTATAGTATATAGGGAATAGTGTGCCATTTGAGATGCAACGCTGGTACTACAGCAGAGTGATGGAGGGTCTGGGCTAATTTGCCCAGTGTTCTCAATTTGCCCTGATTGCACAGGGCAATTGCTGAACTGATTTGTCTCTTTAGTAGGGAAGTACAGTGGAGTGTACAGTCACAGGTTCGACTGATGGCCAGTTCAGTTCTTTCTCAAAGGGCGTTTTTGATCATGTTGATAGTACACTCAATTTGTACTCTCAAATGACGACGGCAAAGTGAAATGCAGATAAAAAAAATATATATCAAAATGGAACTGAAAAGAACACGCTGACATATGTTAGACTTATCTAAATGAAGAACTTGATTGTGTGTTTGGGGGCTTTGAGTGGACACTTTATCATGAATTCAATATAGTGATAAAAAAAAATCAAGCACATCCGAAAATCCCATTAACCAAAAAAGCTTGCTTTGCTACGAACAACTGCAAGACCCTGAGGAGGTCCCAAAAGTAGTTCCAATACCTTCAGAATCTGAGGATCAAGCCCCAAATTAGGGCAATCATTTCACATCTCAGCTAACTTCTCCAGTACACTCCTGTTCCCCCTGCACATCACGCAGACTGGGGATAGAGGATGATGATGGTGAGGGATGGTGTCCTTACAGATGTAGGATCTTAATTTGAACACCCTGTTGTTCCACAAAATTTCCTGCACAGCAAGAAATGTTAACTTGTATGGTATTCAAGGTTTAAAAAGGCTTTTAAAGTTTGTAATTTCCACTTTAAAATGTCAGACTTGATTTGCCCTAACTAAAAATGTACTTATCAATCCCTACAAAAATGTTCATTACTTATAATACACACAACAATTAACAATTCCGGTTGCTGCAGGATTATTTTCCTGCTGTGAGAAACGGGTCAAATTAAGATCCCACATCTGTACAATACGCTCCCTTAAAAATGTTCACAAAGCGTGGCGTCTTCATGGAATCCCAGGCGTATTCATTCTTAGTGTAATTCCATCCAAATAGTCAGTGAGCACATCCAACCTGTCTTTCTATTACTTTTCAGTTGACCAGGAGTACAATACTGTATCTTGGTTTGTTCTGCTGGGATTGTAGCTTCAGTGTGAAGTGGCACTGGATGACGAGGAGAAACTGGACTACATGTCTGTTATGGTACTTTTCTCTTTAACAAAGGCCTTTCTGTTATGTGTATAGTAATTTGGATAGTGCCTTAAGTCCTATTTAACATTGGACAGGACGGCATGAGAGGTTAACTAACACCTGTTCCTCTCTCTCTCTCTCTCTCTCTCTCTCTGTTCTCTATCGTGTCAGATGGTTTCCAGTTCCACATGATTACTTCACGCCTCCTTCCTGCTTGCTAACATGTTCGAAACACGCATCGAACACCCCCAAAGGAAATCTCCTGCAGATCTCCCCTCTTCTTCTCTCCTGTAGCTATCGCGGAAAGGCACCTGTTAAAACATACAGTGCTGCGTATACAGTACAGTCTGTAGTAGCCTTCTCTATCCACTCTGCAGTATCACTAACATATCACTAACATATCACTAACATATCACTAATATGCGGTGTCGTTGGCTTTGGCAGCATTTATTTGTTCAAACTTCAGTGCTGGGGATTGATGAAACTGGATCAAAAGTCGTTTGTAAAGATATTTAAAAGGACTAAATGAGTTCACTTTGACTTTATAGCCTCCGACCTCCCCTGCTGGACTAAAGGTGTCACCTTCTTACTTTCATCATTTAAACTCACCGGAGAGAGAGAGAGAGAGAGAGAGAGAGAGAGAGAGAGAGAGAGAGAGAGAGAGAGAGAGAGAGAGAGAGAGAGAGAGAGAGAGAGAGAGCGAGAGAGAGAGAGAGAGAGAGAGAGAGAGAGAGAGAGAGAGAGAGAGAGAGAGAGAGAAAGAGAAGGACTGACTTCCATTCACATGGTGTGTCTGCCAGTAGAATTCTCTCTGAGCTCACTAAAAGTACCCTGCCTGCCTGCCCACTCAGCTCATTGCACAACATCCACCGCTGTCATCCAGTCCCAACCAAACAATGACTGGATGTTCCCCGTACAGTCAAAATGTATTGTGACATGACCAATTATGGGCTTCTTCTTGGCCTCTGGACAAAAGTAGTGCACTGTATAGGGGATAGGGTGCCATTTGGGACAGGCTATTACTTGCTTGCGGGTTGCCATACGCCTCTGTCATTGTCTCCAGAAAAGTTGAGGACTTAAAGCTACCGGAACAGAAGCTGTTGGGAAAATGAGTCAAACAACAACACAATCACACACATCTTCACATTAATGTGTAACCCATGTCTTACTCATTGTTGTACACTGAACAAAAAAGAAAGGTTCTTAAACGGTTCTTCCTCAGCTCTTACGGCTCTTGTCTGATAAAGAACCTTTGAGTTAATTGTGGGGTTCTTGGCGTGGCATCTACGGTTCTTCAGAATTCTAAAAGGTTCTGGAAATGTATGGAAGCCTGCAGATGTGTCCCTTTCATGGCACACAGCAAATTGGCCAGTGTTAACTGGTGTTGATTTCTCAATGTAACATTTCTAGTGTTGATTCGACAGTTAAAATAACACCGTGAAGGTTAAATTGACACTGGTGTAAAAAGTGGTGTAAAATAACCATAGTGTTTGTGTTAATAACCTGAGTTGAGCCAAAACCACGCCCATCATTATCATATTTCCCAGCATGCTCTACTGCAGGTTGATTTTTAGAACCGTTTGTTTCAATATCTATGTTTTTATATGTATATATACAATATATGTTGTATATTGATTCATTATTTAATTTTATGCTACTCAAATATAAATAATATAACATATTTCAATTGGTTACTTGGAGTTATTGCACCCGCTACTGAAATGATTGTTCCAGTTTCTCAAATCTTAATTTCCCCAACAGTCACAGTCATTCTGAAGGCAAGTTGTAAGTGAATAAAACATTTAAAAAGTTGGATATTCTCACTCTGGCTGGATTCCAATAGCATAATGTGAGTTGCAGGTCTGATGTGGGCTGTAAACAGTGAGTTTCAGGCCACTGTATTATGATAAAGCTAGATCCTCAAAAGAAAGCCTTATGAAATATGTGTTGTCTTAGAGAATTTATAGTATTTAATGACCTATTCACTTCGGGTCTCACTTGGTGATGGCAACAGGACTGAAAATGAAGGAATGCAATAACCATGTCTCTGCCACTAGCAATGGCAGTCATTTCTGGTACTGGTAACTAAAATTCACTCGAAAGGCACCCTGAGAAATATGCAAATAAAGCTTAAAACCCTAAAACAGAGCTATTCAATTCTGGTCCTGGAGGGCTGAAACATTTCTGGCTTTGGATTTATGTTTGGTTCTTCAAAGAACCATCCCATTTATGGTTCTTCGGGGGAACCTAAAATGATTCCTCTATGGCATCGCTCTCGATAACTTTATTTGGTTCCATCTTTTATCTTTATTTTTAAGACTGTATGCTATTTGGAGTCTAAAAATAATTTTTACATACCTGAATAAATCACACATCTGTCCATTTTCTTCTGGCTATTTTGTATCCATCTTATCTGTGATATATGGTATGTTCAGCCTGCTATTTCTGAAGAACTAGTTGAAGGCTGCCCTGGAATTGAAACAGGGCCATTGTTAGTGTTCTGTACATTCTATAGCCCACCCAGCCCATTATGTGGCCCTGAAGTAGCAGGCACACACACACACACACACACACACACACACACACACACACACACACACACACATACACACACACACACACACACACACACACACACACACACACACACACACACACACACACACACACACACACACACACACACACACGATTTGGGGGAAGGGAGGGGGGTCATAATAACAAAGAAATACAGAAAATAAACTAATCAGGGGACGTGATCATCAATGGCCTGTATCATTTGTGGGCCCTATTTGAATAGTGGCCTCTCCTGTCTTTCTAGACAAACAGAAAAGCCGTCTCCATTAAGACTGGAGGACAGACAGACCCTGCTATCTGGACAAGGAGGGCTTGCATTTGCTGTGCCATTACCAAGGTAACTAATTTGTTTTAGATACAAATAGCTGAAAGCACAGATGCTACATTTTCAGGAGAGGGGCGAGGAGGTTGGGGGAAGGAGGGGGGACGGGGGAGTTGTCTTTCTATGCTGGCAATTGTTGATCAACATGGAACTCTAATCCAAGTTAGAATTGTAATAATTCAGCAAGACATCCATTAAAATTTCTCGTCAGAACCAAAGAGAACATAACCATTTGGTTGTTATTTTAACATACAGTATATACTCTCTGTTGTCTTTGTACCATGACTCAATGATCTGTGTAGTAGTATTTGAGGATCATTATAAAAGAACACAAAGAAAGATATGCTTCATGCAAGCCATTAAAGCTTCAATTACATGTTCGGCAAATCGCAATCCATACAGAAAACATCCTAACATTCTCCAGCTAAGACCTTGTGTTGGACAGCAAATACAACCAAGCTTTGATGTAGGCTTGTGGTATTTACAGTTATCCAAACAGTATTGTCTTATACATATCCATCGTATTTCCCACCAAGTAAGATTGGAAGATTGAAATAGCTATCACAATTATTCACCGAATAGTTTTCTGACCCGTTATAAAACAGTTTTGCAATCTCAATCTACACACCCTTGACCAAAGGGTTTCGTAAGCCTTCAGGAGCCTTTCAATGGTTTCCCTCTTAAATGTCTGTCATTTCTATGGACCAAAAATGTATAGAAAATCGTTAGCCTTGGACATTCACTCAGACATTTAGCCTGTTTCCCCTTTTTAGTTGTTTTGTTCTTTCCTTCTCTCTCTCAACAGACTTGCCAACACTCTCGTCTCAGTGGTCAAAGCTACAGTAGATTGATTGTTTCTGCAGGGGGTGGTATGTGCAGCATTTTGTTAAACATTATTTCATTTTCCCATTCTCTCTTGCTGGTAAATGCATTGACAGGAGTGGGAGGGGTTTGTCTTTACCTTGGGCCCAGAGAGAGGGGGGGGGGGGGGGGGGGGTTGAGCTAGAGACAGAGAGAGAGAGAGGGGGGGGGGTTGAGCTAGAGACAGAGAGAGAGAGAGGTGCGTACAATTAGCTCAGTAGCTAAGTAGCCCTGCCTGACATCCTGTTTAGTGTCTCTCCACCTCTGCCTCTGTCTTGTCCTACATTTGAACATGGCTCCACTCACTCAATTACCATAGGGTTGATAATGCCGCCTAAAGCCATCTGTCTGAGGAGAAAGAGAGAGAGAGAAAGAGAGAGAGAGAGAGAGAGAGAGAGAGAGAGAGAAGAGAGAGAGAGAGAGAGAGAGAGAGAGAGAGAGAGAGAGAGAGAGAAAAAAAAAATATTCATTTTTCCTTTGCCACCAGAGGATCTAAGGTTACAGGCCTGTAAAATAGGGAACGCCGTTTGTGTTCGATCCGTTTTTAAGTGCTCCTGGGCGGAGCTGTGATAGCTATGCGGAAAAGAGGATAAAATAATGACTTTAAGTGGATATGAATCAAACAGTGAACTGTGAGGAACTGTGAGTGGTTCAAAACCTGTGGAACAGCTGCGCCGGGTCACGTCAAAGTACAGAGGAGACAGGTGCTGGAAAACATGAAGGACAAAAACGCCATGCCAAAATGACTGAGAGGCCTTGTTTCATGTGCGGCTTTGCTATGGGAATGAATGAATGGCAGAGTCTATTTACGATTAGTCCCTGCTGACCTCTGTTTATCTGCGTCCCCCAAGAAGATAATACTGAACTACAGAACTCAGTGGTTGTGTCCCAAATGAAACCCTATTCCTTATATAGCACACCAGAGATATGTAGCGCTACGTAGGGAATCAGAGGCCGTTTAGAACGCATCCTGCATGAAAATAGATGGAGGCCCTCTCCTTTCTTGATTCACGCTATTCTCAGTATTCAAGCAACACGTGGTGAGTGACAACCCCAATAGAGTGAGGGACTATAAAGAGTGTTGTCTCTACATCCATGCTGCTGGCAGTGATTAATCCTTTTACATTCTAAACAGCTCTTCAATCAAATTGGAGCCTTTTTGAAACACACCGTTCGGAGTCTGTGACAGGTCTCCCCTTAAAATGAAGACTGATTTCAATATGAAAGTAGGATTTTGACATGATAAGCGCGTGAGAGACATTGAATTGGTCACACGTGTTTGTTCATTTCCAATATTCTCCTGTTCTCGCTGTCTCTCTCCCTACCTCTCTCTCTTTCCCTATCTCTCTCTACCTCTCTCTCTCTACCTCTCTCTCTCTCTCTCTCTCTCTCTCTCTCTCTCTCTCTCTCTCTCTCTCTCTCTCTCTCTCTCTCTCCACCCTTTAGTGATGCATAAGGAACTGTATGTTTTCCACGTTACACAGGGAGAGGTATTAAGACAATAAGGTTAGCTATACACCAGTGGGACAGCAGAGGCAGGACAGACTCCTATGTTGATGGTTTAACTAATGGTACATCCAGCTCCCTGTGAAGCACAGGAGGGTTTGCAACACTCACAGAAGATAAACACACGTTTCTGAAATGCAATATGGGGGACCATGTCTGCTTCTGTGGTTTGTCTAAGACAAACATACAGAGTGTTTGCTCTGTATTTCGACACAGTTTAATTCTGTTTGTTGTGTGGATGAAATGCACTGCGCTAAGTCATGGTGTCACAACAGTGGAGCTTCCAATCGATTCGGATCCAGTGAGAGGAGGAAGACGTTCTAAAACGAACCCCCAGGTTACATCTCTTAATGGCACCCTTAACCCCAGGTTACATCTCTTAATGGCACCCTTTACCCCAGGCTACATCTCTTAATGACACCCTTTACCCCAGGTTACATCTTGTAATGGCACCCTTTACATCTCTTAATGGCACCCTTTACCCCAGGTTACATATCTTAATGACACCCTTTACCCCAGGTTACATCTCTTAATGGCACCCTTTACCCCAGGTTACATCTCTTAATGACACCCTTTACCCCAGGTTACATCTCGTAATGGCAGCCTTTACATCACTTAATGGCACCCTTTACCCCAGGTTATATTTCTTAATGGCACCCTTTACCCCAGGTTACATCTCTTAATGGCACCCTTTACCCCAGGTTACATCTCGTAATGGCACCCTTTACATCTCTTAATGGCACCCTTTACCCCAGGTTACATTTCTTAATGGCACCCTTTACCCAAGGTCACATCTCGTAATGGCACCCTTTACCCCAGGTTATATATCTTAATGACACCCTTTACCCCAGGTTACATCCCTTAATGGCACCCTTTATCCCAGGTTACATCTCGTAATGGCACCCTTTACATCACTTAATGGCACCCTTTACCCCGGTTACATTTCTTAATGCCACCCTTTACCCCAGGTTACATCTCGTAATGGCACCCTTTACCCCGGGTTATATCTCTTAATGGCACCCTTTACCCCAGGTTACATCTCTTAATGGCACCCTTTACCCCAGGTTACATCTCTTAATGGCACCCTTTACCCCAGGTTACATCTCTTAATGACACCCTTTACCCCAGGTTACATCTCTTAATGGCACCCTTTACCCCAGGTTACATTTCTTAATGGCACCCTTTACCCCAGGTTACATCTCTTAATGGCACCCTTTACCCCAGGTTACATCTCTTAATGGCACCCTTTACATTTCTCAATGGCACCCTTTACCCTAGGTTACATATCTTAATGGCCCCCTTTACCCCAGGTTACATATCTTAATGGCACCCTTTACCCCAGGTTATATCTCTTAATGGCACCCTTTACCCCAGGTTATATCTCTTAATGACACCCTTTACCCAGGTTACATTTCTTAATGCCACCCTTTACCCCAGGTTTCATATCTTAATGGCGCCCTTCACCCCAGGTTATATCTCTTAATGACACCGTTTACCCCAGGTTATATCTCTTAATGGCACCCTTTACCCCAGGTTATATCTCTTAATGACACCCTTTACCCAGGTTACATTTCTTAATGCCACCCTTTACCCCAGGTTTCATATCTTAATGGCGCCCTTCACCCCAGGTTATATATCTTAATGACACCCTTTACGCCAGGTTACATCTCTTAATGGCACCCTTTACCCCAGGTTACATCTCTTAATGGCACCCTTTACCCCAGGTTACATCTCTTAATGGCACCCTTTACCCCAGGTTACATCTCTTAATGGCACCCTTTACCACAGGTTACATCTCTTAATGGCACCCTTTACCCCAGGTTATATGTCTTAATGGCACCCTTTACCCCAGGTTACATCTCTTAATGGCACCCTTTACCCCAGGTTACATCTCTTAATGGCACCCTTTACGCCAGGTTACACCTCTTAATGGCACCCTTTACCACATGTTACATCTCTTAATGGCACCCTTTACCCCAGGTTACACTTCTTAATGGCACCCTTTACCACAGGTTACATCTCTTAATGACACCCTTTACCACAGGTTACATCTCTTAATGGCACCCTTTACGCCAGGTTACACCTCTTAATGGCACCCTTTACCACAGGTTACATCTCTTAATGACACCCTTTACCCCAGGCTACATCTCTTAATGGCACCCTTTACCCCAGGTTACACCTCTTAATGGCACCCTTTACCCCAGGTTACACCTCTTAATGGCACCCTTTACCACAGGTTACATCTCTTAATGGCACCCTTTACCCAGGTTACATCTCTTAATGGCACCCTTTACCCAGGTTACACCTCTTAATGGCACCCTTTACCACAGGTTACATCTCTTAATGGCACCCTTTACACAGGTTACATCTCTTAATGGCACCCTTTACCCAGGTTACATCTCTTAATGGCACCCTTTACCACAGGTTACACCTCTTAATGGCACCCTTTACCACAGGTTACATCTCTTAATGGCACCCTTTACCCAGGTTACATCTCTTAATGACACCCTTTACCCCAGGCTACATCTCTTAATGGCACCCTTTACCCCAGGTTACATATCTTAATGGCACCCTTTACCCTAACATCCCACTTGTTTGTGTTACCCTCAATTATTTGTAGATGCATTGTGTCCATGTGTGATTGAATTGTGTTTTGAAATGGTCAAAGAAATCAAATCAAAATTGAGGTTTGAGGCTTGGGGCTGAGGGTGTCCTAAAATGGATACCATAATGGAGCAGGCTCTGACTCCCGCTGGCTTCACCTTGCTGTGTTATGAGGTTAGCAGGACAGGTTGGTACTTGACACTCATACTGTATCATGCCAATCGATATAGCTGTCTATTTCTGTCTTGGCATGGAATTGCCACATGGGCTGGAGCGTGTATGGAGCACACACTCTGTCCTCTACCATTTAACACTGTGCCTCTACTCATAAGTGCTAGTGGCTTGCATGCTACCATAGCTACTGTATATGAGGTGTTGACATGCCCTGTACCACAGATTCTATATTCAGCAGAGAAGTGATCTGGCTGGTATGGCACTCACATATCTGGCACTTGGTTTAAACAAGCCTGATGGCATAATACATAGCTGGCTACCAGTCTCTGGGGGGAAATGTGTGGCGTTTTGCACGTACTGTACACTGGACTACAGACTGGAGGGGACAAGGGTCCCATTCCAGTTGAAGGTCGTAATTTGGTACCGACAATGAGACAATGACCGCCCAGAGGGTTTACTTTTACATCAAGCTGCCTCACTCTACAGAAACAGGAGATGAGCTCCTGCAATATTGGCAATTCTGGCTCGGACAAGGCTTACTTTAGGACAAGAGTTTGGAATTGTTATGTGAATTTGACTTTATGAAGGTGTACTAATGGTAGCTCTCTACATGAAGACTAATTTGGATACTAGTGCGTTCTGCCAATAAAGCAACACTTTAATTGTAAAATGGAGGAGACAATCCAAACTGTTCTAATGACTTGATAATACTAAATATGTGGCATTGGAAATACAAATTCTATGAGAAGATGGGCTATACCCTTTGTGTTACCCTGAAACCCTGATACCTCAGCCATGATCAGGGTTCTAAGATGGCAGTCTAATGGCACCACTCCAGCCCAGACTGACGCCTCCTAAACATCACATAAACTTTCATTACTGTGGTCTCTGAGTCTGACCCACAACCCCCATCATGGCTTGAGAGTCATTACCGTCCTGAGTCGTCAACGACAACGGCCTGTCGTGGAAGGTTTGGTTCTTAAACCAGCCTCTGATTGGATGATTGGATTAGGAAGTGGACGGGAGGGTAACGCGATACAGCCCATAATGCTGTGTGGCCGTGGCAGCAGAGACAGGGGCATAGCCTAGTCCGTGATGAATCTGAAGATTTGGCATCATAAATTACAATTATTTGTGCTAGAATGGTTTGAGCGAGCCACTTAGCATTTATCAATCGGCCCATATGGTGCAGAGATTGACTACAGAATTTTTCCTCCTCCTCACTCCTCGCAGCCTGCCATCCTTAGGAAAAGTGGCAGTGTAGATAGAGACAGAGAGAGAGAGAGAGAGAGAGAGAGAGAGAGAGAGAGAGAGAGAGAGAGAGAGAGAGCAAGAGAGCGAGCATTCCCTCCCTCATATGCCCCCCTAGGCACAACTATGACAACAAAACCAACAAAAACGGGTCACAACTCCTGCAGCTCTGTCGCACGCTGGGTATGTACATAGTCAATGGTAGGCTTCGAGGGGCCTCTTATGGTAGGTACACCTGTAGCTCATCTCTTGGCAGTAGTACTGTAGACTACTTTATCACTGACCTCAACCCAGAGTCTCTCAGAGCGTTCACAGTCAGCCCACTGACACCCCTATCAGACCACAGCAAAATCACAGTCTACTTGAACAGAGAAATACTCAATCATGAGCCTTCAAAGCCAAAGGAACTGAGTAACATTAAGAAATGCTATAGATGGAAGGAATGCAGTTTGGAAACCTACCAAAAAACAATTAGGCAACAACAAATCCCCTTTAGACAATTTCCTGGGTAAAACATTCCACTGTAATAGTGAAGGTGTGAACTTGGCAGTAGAAAATCTTAACAGTATATTTGACCTCAGCTTCCCTATCAAATCTAAAAATTTCAAATAGAAAACCGAAGAAAATGAACAACAATGAGAAATGGTTTGATGAAAAATGCAAAAATCTAAGAAAGAAATTGAGAACCTGTCCAACCAAAAACATAGAGACCGAGAAAACCTGAGCCTACACCTACACTATGGTGAATCACTAAAACAATACAGAAATACACTATGGAAAAAGAAGGAACAGCATGTCAGAAATCAGCTCAATGTAATTGAAGAATCCATAGACTCTAACCACTTCTGGGAGAATTGGAAAACACTAAACAAGCAACAATATGAAGAATTATCTATCCAAAATGGAGATGCATGGGAAAACCACTTCTCCAATCTTTTTGGCTCTATAAAGAGCAAAAACATATACAGGATCAAATACAAATCTTAGAATCAACCATTAAAGACTACCAGAACCCACTGGATTCTCCAATTACCTTGAATGAGCTACAGGAAAGAAAATAAAAACCCTCCAACCCAAAAAGGCATGTGGTGTTGATGGTATCCTTAATGAAATGATCAAATATACAGACAACAAATTCCAATTGGCTATACTAAAAGTCTTTAACATCATCCTTAGCTCTGACATCTTCCCCAATATTTGAAACCAAGGACTGATCACCCCAATCCACAAAAGTGGAGACAAATTTGACCCCAATAACTACCGTGGGATATGCGTCAACAGCAACCTTGGGAAAATCCTCTGCATTATCATTAACAACAGACAACAGACATTTCCTCAATGAAAACAATGTACTGATGTAAAACAATGTACTGAGCAAATGTCAAATTGGCTTTTTACCAAATTACCATACAGACCATGTATTCACAGACCATGTATTCACCCTGCACACCCTAATTGACAAATAAACAAACCAAAACAAAGGCAAAGTCTTCTCATGCTTTGTTGATTTCAAAAAAGCCTTTGACTCTATTTGGCATGAGGGTCTGCTATACAAATTGATGGAAAGTGGTGTTGGGGGTAAAACATACAACATTATAAAATCCATGTACACAAACAACAAGTGTGTGGTTAAAATTGGCAATAAACACACACATTTCTTCCCACAGGGCCGTGGGGTGAGACAGGGATGCAGCTTAAGCCCCACCCTCTTCAACATATATATCAACGAATTGGCGTGGGCACTAGAAAAGTCTGCAGAACCCGGCCTCACCCTACTATAATCTGAAGTCAAATGTCTACTGTTTGCTAATGATCTGGTGCTTCTGTCAACAACCAAGGAGGGCCTACAGCAGCACCTTGATATTCTGCACAGATTCTGCCAGACCTGGGCCATCACAGTAAATCTCAGTAAGACCAAAATAATGGTGTTGCAAAAAAGGTCCAGTTGCCAGGACCACAAATACAAATTCCATCTAGACACCATTGCCCTAGAGCACACACAAAACTATACATTCCTTGTCCTAAACATCAGCGCGACAGGTAACTTCCACAAAGCTGTGAACGATCTGAGAGACAAGGCAAGAAGGGCATTCTATGCCATCAAAAGGAACATAAAATTCAACATACCAATTAGGATCTGGCTAAAAATACTTGAATCCGTCATAGAGCCCATTGCCCTTTATGGTTGTGAGGTCTGGGGTCCGCTCGCCAACCAAGATTTCACAAAATGGGACAAACACGAAATTGACTCTGCATGCAGAATTCTGCAAAAATATCCTCAGTGTACAACGTAGAACACCAGATAATGCATGCAGAGCAGAATTCGGCCGATACCCACTAATTATCAAAATCCAGAAAAGAGCAGTTAAATTCTACAACCACCTAAAAGGAAGCAATTCCCAAACCTTCCATAACAAAGCCATCACCTACAGAGAGATGAACCTGGAGAAGAGTCCCCTAAGCAAGCTGGTCCTGGGGCTCTGTTCACAAACACAAACACACCCCACAGAGCCCCAGGACAGCAGCACAATTAGACCCAACCAAATCATGAGAAAACAAAAAGATAATTACTTGACACATTGGAAAGAATAAACAAAAAAACAGAGCAAACTAGAATGCTATTTGGCCCTCAACAGAGAGTACACAGTGGCAGAATACCTGACCACTGTGATGGACCCAAACTTAAGGAAAGCTTTGACTATGTACAGACTCAGTGAGCATTGCCTTGCTATTGAGAAAGGCCGCCGTAGGCAGACATGGCACTCAAGAGAAGACAGGCTATGTGCTCACTGCCCACAAAATGAGGTGGAAACTGAGCTGCACTTCCTAACCTCCTGCCAAATGTATGACCATAATAGAGACACATATTTCCCTCAGATTACACAGATTCACAAATAATTTTTATTTGTATTTGTATTTTTTTAAATTTTTTTGATAAACTCCCATATCTACTGGGTAAAATTCCACAGTGTGCCATCACAGCAGCAAGATTTGTGACCTGTTGCCACAAGAAAAGGGCAACCAGTGAAGAACAAACACCATTGTAAATACAACCCATATTTATGCTTATTTATTTTCCCTTTTGTACTTGAACCATTTGTACATCGTTACAACACTGTATATATACATAATATGACATTTGTAATGTCTTTATTGTTTTGAAACTTCTGTATGTGTAATGTTTACTGCTAATTTTGATTGTTTATTTCACTTTTGTATATTATCTACCTCACTTGCTTTGGCAATGTTGACAAAATGTTTCCCATGCCAATAAAGCCCCTTGAATTGAGAGAGAAAGAGAAAGAGAGAGAGAGAGAGAGAGAGAGAGAGAGGGAGAGAGGGAGGGAGAGACAGAGAGGGTGAGAGAGAGAGAGAGAGAGGGAGAGAGAGAGAGAGAGAGAGAGAGAGAGAGAGAGAGAGAGAGAGAGAGAGAGAGAGAGAGAGAGAGAGAGAGAGAGAGAGAGGAGAGAGAGAGAGAGAGAGGGAGGGAGAGAGAGAGGGAGAGAGAGAAAGATAGAGGGATAGAGGGAGAGAGAGAGAGAGAGGGAGGGAGAGAGAGAGAGAGGGAGAGAGAGAGAGAGGGAGAGAGAGGGAGGGAGAGAGGGAGGGAGAGAGAGGGAGGGAGAGAGAGAGGGAGAGAGAGAGAGGGAGGGAGAGAGAAAGGGAGAGAGAGGGAGGGAGAGAGAGGGAGAGAGAGGGAGAGAGAGATAAACAGGGTGATGTGGTTAAGGAAGTGAGGCAGCTGCAGCGATCCAGTAAATCAACACAGTAAGTCTCTTACATTCATTTTGACGGGAAGGAAGTTTCCAACACAACTTCTCTCACGTTGGTCTGGTGATTCACACGTGCTTACCCGGAATGTCCCCTTCTGTCATTCTGCCCCTGAACAGGCAGTTAACCCACAGTTCCCAGGCCGTCATTGAAAATAAGAATTTGTTCTTAACTGACTTGCCTAGTTAAATAAAGGTAAATAAAAAATGTGCCCCTGACTCACTAACGTGCGACATTCCACCTATTATTTAAAAACCGCCCCCCAAATCACACTTTATTCCCTATGTAGTGCACTACTTTTGAGGAGAACTCTATGGGCTCGGGTCCAAAGTAGTGCATCATAAAGGCAATAAGGTTCCTTTTGGGACACAGCCCAGGAGTACATGTACCACAGATCACATGAAGATGCTATAGCTGATGCTTTCTGAGAGAAACTTTGAGTGTGTTTGATGCAGTATGTCAAGGCTATTCAGGTGTGGAATGTTCTTTAAGAGGGTGTCCTTGTTAAGCCAAACCAAGCTACGTGGTTGACATCAGAATATAAGAAAACATTGCAGACTTCAGTACAACTGTATAAGGACACACAAGCACTGCCTTTGAGTGTCTCAGGACATGATACATGACAGCAATCAGAATATTTCCCTGGCAAACAATGTTTTTGATTTAATCACACGGTTCTTTCTGGCATTCCAACGCTTGTACTCAGTCCAGACTAATGAAAATGTTATGTTCGTCAAGTTACATGGAGATCCCCAAGTGAATACCATATACAGTCCAACCTTGTTTGAGAGAAATGGAACAAATATTTTTCTGGAAATAACAGAGTACACAAATATTTAATATTCATAACGTGAGCTGGGCTCGTGTGTGTGTGTGCGTGAGCATGCATGTGTGTGTCTGTGTGTCACATTCTGTATGTTTTTCTATATTACTTCTACACTCTAATCAATTGTGAAAGAGGCCTGGCTATGCTCCCTGATATGGGTAATCGGAAATGAAAAAGCCTGATGCTGCCTGTGAAGTCCCACTTGAGCAGGGCGACACATGCTCAGACAGGCTCCACAGCCAACACTTATTTTTTGTCATTTCCAATTAGTGTCCGATTCCAAGTCCCTAATTCAAAACCAGCTAAAGTTATTTGCCAATTCAAATGGCCGGTCTAGCTATGAATAGCTTTTTCTAGACATCCAAGAAGTGAGTCTGCTTCCCAAATGGCATCCTATTCCCTATTTAGTGCATTACATTTGACCTGAACCCTATGGTGATGTTCCCACTTTAAAGGAATTTGGGTGTGATTTGGGATGCAGATTTAATGATCTATGATCAGACTGTCTGTTAAAAGAACACAATTACTGTAAGATCTGCTCTGAGGAGATCTGAAGTCTCTCATATGTCTCCATCATTACTCTGTAGTGAAGCAGTGAAACCTCAAAAGGTTATGATCTGAGATAAGGAATGACAAGGCTTCTCCTTCTGGCTGGTGCATGGCCAGATGCTCACTTGGCCGGCCAGCCGGCCGCTCGCTCACTCGCTCACTCACTCACTCGCTCGCTCGCTCACTCACTCACTCACTCACTCATTCATTCACTCACTCACTCACTGGACTCTACCCACACACACACACACACACACACACACACACACACACACACACACACACACACACACACACACACACACACACACACACACACACACACACACACACACAGTCTCCCTGGTGTTTTAATAATGTGACACCAGACCTCAGGCCACAATATGTTTCCCCAGCAGGACACTGCAGCTCCACAGTGGTTCTCAAATCCCAACAGTTACAGAGCAGAGAAAAAGGCATACTGCTGTTAACGGACCTGCGTGAGCTCAGATTCATGTAGATTCAGTCAGCCCCAAGCATAATGGTGGCTTTGTAGTCAAAGGAATTGTTTATACAGTACAGTTCTGTTAGATGAGCTTCGATGACTGGTAATAGATTTGTATGTGGCTTCCAAACAAATGTCTCAGACTGCCTACAGCTTCTACTTAGCAGGACTGTTTCAACACATAATCTGCATCCAAAATGACACCCTGCTTATTCCCTATATAGTGCACTTCTTTTGACCAGAGGTCATAGCGCTGGTCAAAAGTAGTGCCCTATGTAGGGAAAAGGGGGCCATTTGGGACACAGGTTATCTGGGGTGGCAGGTAGCCTAGCGGTTAGAGTATTGGACTAGTAACTGAAAGGTTGCAAGATCGAATCCCTGAGCTGACAAGGTAAAAATCTGTCGTTCTGCCCCTGAACAATGCAGTTAACCCACTGCTCCTAGGCCGTCATTAAAAATAACAATTAGTTCTTAACTAGTTAAATAAAGGTAAAAAAACAGGCACGGGTCATGCATTTATGCAAATCATTAGATTGAGAAGAATGGCTGGTGCTGCAGATGTCTACCTGCTACCCAACATATGTTTTGTGAAATACTGACACTGTTTCCTCCCCCAGTGGCAGTTTAGAAAACTAGAAATCCCGTGAGTGTCAGTCTAGATTCAACATTCACTATAAGACTCTATAGTCTGATGCATTAAGACGTACGCTCACGTACCGCTATCTAAACCTCTAAGATTTAGTTTAATGTGAGAGCCCAACATCCAATAGCGTGAAATAATTAAAAGAGGTAACACACACACACACACACTGACACATACACACACACACTGACACATACACACTGACACATACACACACACACTGACACACACACTGACACACACACACACACACACACACACACACACACACACACACACACACACACACACACACACACACACACACACACACACACACACACACACACTCTCTTAGAGATGTGTACCGAGGGACACTCTACCTGCTACCTGAAGGAGCATCTAGTCTGCAGTTTGTCCTGTGATGAGTCCACTCTGTTGTGCTGGGAATTCAGTACAGGAACACCAATTACACATTTGGCATCCATTTGTTTACTCTTAGAGATCTCAGCTGCCATGTGGAGAGAGACTGGGTTGCATCCCAAATAGCACCCCATTCCTTACTTCCTTAAAAGTATTGGACAGTGACATTTTTTGTTGTTGTTTTGGCTCTGTACTCCAGCACTTGAAATTATACAATGACTGTTAAGTTAAGTGCAGACTGTCAGCTTCAATTTCAGGGTATTTTATCCATATCGGGTGAACCGTTTCGAAATTACAGCATTTCTATTGGGCACAAAATAATCTGAAACACAACCAAAACAAACAGCAAATGCATCCAACAAAGTTTGTAGAGTCACAAGCTTGATGTAATATTGCATGCTAGGAATATGGGACCAAACACAAAAACATTTAATACACACATAAGTGAATTTGTCCCCTAAAATGGGTGGACTAAACGGTTCACCCGATATGGATGAAAATACCCTCAAATTAAAGCTGCAGTCTGCACGTTAACGTTATAGTCATTGTATAATTTCAAATCCAAAGTGCTGGACTACAGAGACAAAACTCTGTCCCAATACTTTTGGAGCTCACTGTAAAAGTGGTGCACTATTTAGGGAATAAGGTGCCATTTGGAACGCAATCTGCCTACCTACCTACCTACTTCTCTCTCTTCACCCTCCAAAGACCAGTGTCCTTTCAGGAACGGGTTCTAAAAGGATAGGTACACATCCGTTGAATAATGTGGTTGCATTTTTAACTTAGATTAGACATCCCTCAGGTAATGGAGGTTGTATCTGTTGTCTTAGAAACCCGCCACTGTCTCCCAATTGAACAATTAACCTTTGGTTACATCGTAATTCATACTCTTCCCTCAGATTGTATGAGAAAACCATTTAATTTGGTCCAGTTGTTCCCTAACAGGATGCTTTGACCCTGTATTCTGAGAACATCTAGCTCCATCAATGCCCTTGGTAGGAGTTCTTTATGCAGAACACAATATTAATCAAACCAAGGGGGAATAAACTGAATCGATAGGGAAGAGCAGTGTACACTACAAAGGCGGTGTACACAGTACAGGCATTGGGAGGACAAAGATGAGAGAAAATCCCCTAAATGAAATGATGCATATATCTGGCACTGGGCATATAGTCTGTGGAACGAGGGCGGCATTTACGTCTGGCAACAAGACTGTATTTGATCTGAAGATGACGTGGGAGTGGAGAAGGCATGTGTAGCACACACAAACACAGATACACACGCTTACACACACGCACATGTGCATTGCTTTGCGTGGCTTGATCAGTAGCTGAAGAACTTGTTACTATGAGTCAGGGTGAGTAAGAGTTCCAACATAGGCTAATTATCATATGCTAGGTGGTGAAGCTGAATAACAAACGGGCTAGCTATGGACATGTCCAAAATAGCACCCTACTCCCTTCACGCTATAGGGTGCCATTTGGGACGCGCCGACAGAACCCCAGCCCCCAATTGTATGAACGTCCTCCTCGCAACTTTCTCCGTTCTCATCAGAAACAACAGAGACTGCCAAAGGAATTAGCATCAAGCGGGATGATACATTTGTAATCTATTCTGAGCATAGTAAACAACACAAATTGGATTTCTAATTCATTGTGACTCATTTATGTAAAGCGAAAAGAGGGAAAGAGTATCGCCATAGCAACAGGTTTAATTCCATGTGCAACCTATAGCCATTGATATTACAAACACCTTAGTATCACGCCCTTATCAGATTTTGTAGCAAGCCATTTATACCTATGCCCTTTCAGTGTTTACAATGTAAGGAGACACGTATTCACACACATGAATGCAAACATACAAAGATGTATGTACGCGTTCTCCAACGCACGCCATACGTACGCACACACGCACACACACAGTTGAGTGACTGGAAGTCTGTCGGTAGAAGTCAACAGGTGTTGTTGTATTCTGTGGCGTGGTTCTCGGCACGTGCCCGCTGCACCCATTAATTGGTCAGATTAATTAGAGGAAAGCTGTCCAGAAACCCGGCTCTCCGTTCGGCCAGGGAAATGAAAATTAAAACCTGCTCCTGAAGCAAAATTGCAAAATGTCAGAGGAAACGAGAGACAAAAATCAATTGCAAGAGAAAGGCCTCCCATTGCAGCAACTGAATTTGAGCCTCACAACGTTTTATTATCTAAATCCATGAGAACAACAAACCTAATTAATGATAGCTCTGTGTGTGTGTGTGTGTGTGTGTGTGTGTGTGTGTGTGTGTGTGTGTGTGTGTGTGTGTGTGTGTGTGTGTGTGTGTGTGTGTGTGTGTGTGTGTGTGTGTTTGCCTGTGCCTTTTCGTGTTAGAGGGTATTTGAGCGTGTGTGTGTGCCTAAGTTCCAATTTAGCCAATTCATCGATAACTTACAGACACCTAACTGATTAATGAGGTGTAAGCCCCTTATCAGTTAATATAACATTGGCCCAATGCCACTAAACCTGCTTATTCAGATGGTTATCGGAAGAGTTTTGTTCATTATAAAGATTGTACACTGTCTGGGTCAATGTTCCCCGGAGTGTAAATTATTAATTTTTTTGTCTTACTGTAAAACATGGTTATTGAAAGTTGAATTGTTTCTCCACTTTGATGTAGATTAATATACAATAATAAACTGTGTGTTATCTATACTACACAATTCAAGGCATCTGAAAGAGGTTTGAGGAAGTTAATAAACATACTGTAGAATTGCACTTTTCCCATCCTCACACAGTACCAGTCCAACGCTACACACTTTCTGAGAAGAGCGATTTTCAGGATGTCTCGGTGTCTGAAAAACACCGCTCCAGCTCTGCCACCTTTCACCGCAAATGTGGAAGTGTTGAGACGCTACCCTGTGCTAAAAAAAAACAGATATCGCTAGCTTAAACAGACGTATTTTGATGGGGATTGTTTTATTGTGTTAACAAGATTTCGATTGTGTCGGCTAAGGGATGCTTTAATCACAGTATTGACCATGCTCTTACAGTAACAGGTCATCCTACTTCAAGACCTCTTGACAGGTCCCTCTCACAACCCGAGGTTTCAAACCTCAACGGTCTTTCCCTGGTTAAATAAAGGTTAAGAAAAAAATTAAAAAGTTCAAATGCTATTCGTATCACGCTCATGATTAGCTTGGCTTTCTCTGCGGTGTGTTTAACACAGTCTATTCCCTATATAGTTTACAAGGCTCTGGTTAAAAGTAGTGAACTGTATAGGGAATAGGTTGCCATTTGGGATGCACACATGGACATGATTGGTAGGATATTTGATCGGTATGGCTCCATTTGGAGTAAAATACCACCAGAATATGCTTTTCAGATGGATACTTTTTTGAGGACGATACAGTATCTCCTGTCACCACCTTCAATCAGTGGTCTACATCATGGACAAGACCTACTTTGGGTTAGCATGTCATCAGCAAGAGAACAGAGAGAGCAATGATAGAAATCTAAATGGCTAAATAAAGTTTCATTGGAACCTGTGTCGAGATGTCTATTTTACAACACTAAAGCCACGGCCTTGGTCCAGTTACAGTCCAGTCAAACCATCTCAAGTTGGATCTGCAGATCCAGAACAACTACAGGTATGAACGTCATCAAACTTTATCATTCACTGTCCTTACATGAATCACTGGTCAATACCCAGTGTTGATAAATATTTTCTGTTGTTGTCTCAAGCTGTACCAAGTCAACTTATTTGACGGGAAATAAACGTATAAGATGTCTATAAACGTATAAGACGTTGCAAAGCAATATTTCCGAAGTTTTGTCTAACTTTGAATTTTCCACTCGAACGAACATTTCAAACTGTTGTTGCTTCCCTCTAAGGGCTTAATGCCTGATTCGCAAGTCGACCAATTTTATGTTTTTTTTCCACCGTTTTCTTTCTGATGTTGCAGTAAACACAACTATTATCTCTGTTTCATTATCTCTGTTCCATTATCTCTGTTCCATTATCTCTGTTCCTCCCTGACTAACATTCGCACACAACAGACATGCAGCCATTGAAATATACCTAAGTCATTAGACTTGAGGCCACTTTTAGTAGCTATCTACCAAATCGTTCAATTTTCAGACTCATTTCACCCTGTTGATATGAAAGAGATGAGGAAATCTTCCTGAAAAATAAATATGAACAATATGTAACGGTTCTGAAAAGACTTCTTCAAAAACCACAAATTGCTTTCCAATTATCCAAGTGTCTCCTGTCTGTTTTTTCTCTCATTGTGTGCTCTGTCATGCAAGTATGAGTTTTGCCTCTTGCGCTCTCCTAGCTGCCTGATACCCTGTCTAGCCTTTCCCCTTGTCTTTCTATAAACCACCTGGGAGACAGGGAGAGGGACACGCATCACTGACTCTACCCAGAGATGTGAAGCAGAAACATGAGAGATGCAGGGATGCAATTTCTGACTGCATCCCAAATGACACCCTATAACTCATAGAGCTCTGGTCAGAAGTAATGTACTAGGGAATAGGGTGCCATTTGGGACAACTTCTTTCTGCTGAGACAGGCCTATGTCTAGGGACTGGTAAAACTCTATCTACACTCTTAGAAAAAAAGGTTCCAAAAGGGTTCTTCAACTGTCGCCATAGGATAACCCTCTGTAGAAAGGGTTCTACATGGAACCCAAAAGGGTTCTTCAAAAGTTTATTGTATGGGGACAGTTGAAGAAACCTTTAGAGTTCCATATAGCACCTTTTTTTCTATCAGGTTCTGTTCTGTTTGTTACATACACTGCAATGTCACAACAATAGAATCACTTCTTCCAAAAGCGCCCTCTCCACTCTCTCTCTCCACCCCTCTCTCTCTCTCTCTCTCTCTCCCCCTCTCCCCCTCTCTCTCTCCCCTCCCCCCCTCTCTCTCCCGTTTCTCGCTGTTCTCTCGCTCTGTCTTTATCTGAGCTAGTTTCCTGTAGATTCATGTCTAGTGATGCCAACTACAACAGCCAGCCTGCTGCCAAATCCCATGGCGGGAGTCCTCTCTGATTCCTCCTCTGACCACACACTAGCCCCATCCGTCACGCCTGCACACACACACAAACATATATATGCACGCAGACACACACACACACACACAAGCACGCGCACACGCACACACACACCCCAGACAGACTGCACCATCCCAGGGAAACAAAAGGGGTATATGTACACCTGCAAGGAGAGGAGAGGATCCGAGGTGCCACCACTGACCCTCCCACTCTAATTCCACTCATGTTTCCAGTGTATTGGCACATTAGGATGCCCGACAAAGGCTTTTTATCAGTGTAATATGGTGCCATAGATGAGCGATCTTGGGTCCTGTGCCCATCATTATACATTATAGGCACTGCTTTCTTTTGCTCTTTCACGTCGTCCACCACCCACTGGCTGATCTGTACTCCTCCTCTCTTCACCTATCCTCGGTTGGCTTTTGCAGCTTTTATACACGGAATGAAAATGAAAAACAACAGTGTCCGTTTAAAATGAGATTCTATTTATTGATGTTTATCAAGGTTGCTGCATTGAGTTAACAGTGGCAAAGGTTAGTCCTGTTTGCAGAGGACGACCCTCATCTCTCAACGGGGCGTACGTTTCAACAGCATTTATCCTTTTTACTCTCAGTTAGCATCAGAAACCCAAAGCCACAATAGGTTTCCCATACCAATAATGACAGAGCCGCAGACAGCCGGCGACAAAGACAGGGAGAGGTTGTCTCACTAGTCAGACGGTCATTTGTTTTTTTTTAGAAAAGAAACGAGTAAGGGAAGAAAAATCGTAACAAATGACAGCAACAGAATCGAGTATCAACGGCGTGGATTTGTCTTACATTTCCTCCCTGATCTCGTTCCCCAAGCCGGCCCCATTTATTTATTTTTGGCGGGGGGGCGGGGGGGGCGGGGGGGGGGGTCTCATGAGATGGAGGTTTTTTATGTATTTATTTATATCGTTCATTTATTTTTCTCGGAGGAGGTGCCGTGAAGTTCAGCACATTAACCGTATTGACATAAACAGCGTGCGAGGCGCATTCCCTCTTTCCTTTGATGGGGGTTTAAGTAGGACGCCATCGGGAGACTTATGGAGGAAACATTCCCACGGGATCAATAGATTAGGGCACGCAGTTAATCTTAGTAAACTGAGAGAGCAGAGCTACACACGCGGAATAGGAAACTCACTGACAGTCAGATAGTCATATCCCTAACATATGGGCTTCCATCAGTCTTTTATTGTAATCACTCTTCTCTCTAATATGGGCCGTAAAGGAGAGAGAGAGAGAGAGAGAGAGAGAGAGAGAGAGAGAGAGAATGTCTGTTGTTTTCCAGATGTGTTCGTCTCGCATTGCTTTTCCCTCCTATAAATATCTTAGAGCTTGATGGAACTACAATCTTGGTAAACTGAAATGTTTTCAGGAAGGAATTGTCCATTAGGTTGCTTACTGTATATCTTGATGGAGGTGTCAACAACATTATGGCTACTATACCTTCCATGTTGCTGCCCCTGTGCAGTTGTGGGTATTGTTCCATTTGAGTGAATTCCTAAACATCATGTGTTACTAATGACATCAGGCCTTAGGTGTGTCTAGACTATGTTCGGTGCTATGTCTGGTGCAATGGTACCTGTGCTCTTCCTCACCATTCCCTATCGCTCTCTCTCTCTCCCTATCTCGCTCTCTCCCTCCTTCTCTCCCTCCCTCCCTCCCTCCCCCCCTCCCTCCCTCCCTCCCTTCCTTCCTTCCTTCCTTCCTTCCTTCCTTCCTTCCTTCCTTCCTTCCCTCACTCTTTTTCTCTCTCTCCCTCCTTCTGACCCTGTGCTCCAGCAGTTGTCCAAGGTGAAACGGACAGGACAGGGTCCTCATTACCCCCTTCTCTGTACAGGAGGAACCTCTGTACCATTCATCATGCTGTTTCAATTAAACCTATCTAAAAAATGATTAAATAATCATTTTCATTAAGCCACCGGGTAATGGAACAATATATCCTAGTTATGAAGGACTTTGGACATCAGCTGGGGGATGTCTGTGGTTAGCTACACATCAGATGGACAGACGGGATGTAGGGACAGACAGAAAGGCAGAGACAGACAAAAAGAAAGACAGACAGACACAGACGTTGCATGGAATGGAAAAGAGAAAAACAGAGAATGCTCGTTAGACCAGAACAGTCATTTAAATGTGGAATAACTAGCCTATGATGTGTGCATGAGGCAAAAGGGGGGGGAAATGACTTCATCTTTGATTTCGGCCACATTATGGAACATTCCATGCATGACCCATTTAATGTCACTCACATGTGCAGACGGGCTGACAGGGCAGACAGTAGGGAGGGAGGTCTCCAGTCATCTATTCTACACATCAGTGAGCAGGGGAGAGGAAGGAGTCAAATGGGAAATGTCATGATTGTTTATTTGTCTCTGATAATGCAGGACCGTGTCTCTGTCTCACAGTCAGACGGCTAGATAGGCATACAGTGGGATAGTTTCAAACCTGTCTCACACACTCAAATAAGCCACACACACACACACACACACACACACACACACACACACACACACACACACACACACACACACACACACACACACACACACACACACACACACACACACACACACACACACACACACACACACACACACACACACAGGGTTAAATAATAGCCCTCATTATGGATGGAAATCCTCAGTGCTCTAGTAGCCAGTGGAAAGGGAGGTGACCCTCACGATGGTTTCCATCAGCCTACTGCTGCACATTAACGATTAATTGATGTCACAAGGGACTGCTGATCAAAGGCTTTTTATCCATCACCACACTGAAATATGCTCCAGTACTCCATTCTATCTGAAATATGCTCCAGTGTTCCATTCTATCTGAAATATGCTCCAGTGTTCCATTCAATCTGAAATATGCTCCAGTGTTCCATTCTATCTGAAATATACCCCACTACTGCATTCTATCTGAAATATGCTCCACTGCTCCATTCTATCTGAAATATGCTCCAGTGTTCCATTCTATTTCAAATATGCTCCAGTACTCCATTCTATCTGAAATATGCCCCACTGCTCCATTCTACCTGAAATATGCTCCAGTGTTCCATTAAATCTGAAATATGCTCCAGTGTTCCATTCTATCTGAAATATGCTCCAGTACTCCATTCTATCTGAAATATGCTCCAGTGTTCCATTAAATCTGAAATATGCTCCAGTGTTCCATTCTATCTGAAATATGCTCCAGTACTCCATTCTATCTGAAATATGCTCCAGTGTTCCATTAAATCTGAAATATGCTCCAGTGTTCCATTCTATCTGAAATATGCTCCAGTACTCCATTCTATCTGAAATATGCTCCAGTGTTCCATTCTATCTGAAATATGCTCCAGTGTTCCATTAAATCTGAAATATGCTCCAGTGTTCCATTCTATCTGAAATATGCTCCAGTACTCCATTCTATCTGAAATATGCTCCAGTGTTCCATTCTATCTGAAATATGCTCCAGTGTTCCATTCTATCTGAAATATGCTCCAGTGTTCCATTCTATCTGAAATATGCTCTACTGCTCCATTATATCAGCCAGGCAGGGAGGAGGAGACATATCAGAACAAGATGTATTCAACATGCAAGAAATAGGGAGCGCTGCTTTGGCATTAAGTATGAAGACAAAGAGAGGTGGTCAACAGAGAACGGAGTATAACTTATAGCGAGGAACAACCAAAGGTTGTAGAAAAGGTAAAAAGCATTTATATTAGCGGCTATTGCATAGCAAAAATCAAACATACAAACGCATTGCGACTCTTCAGGGTAGTTGAGGGGGTAGTTGAGATTTTAATTTATCCTTTATTTAACTAGGCAAGTCAGTTAAGAACAAGTTCTTATTTACAATGATGGCCTACACCGGCCAAACCTGGACGACGCTGGGCCAATTGTGCGCCGCCATATGGTACTCCCGATCATGGCCGGTTGTGATACTGCCTGGAGATGGGGAAGAGAGAGAGAGGTGTTGTTGCCCCCGCCACCCCCATCTCTGCCCCACTCATCCCTATCCCCATAGACCCCCTCTTGCTCAGCCTTAGTACCCTCCACCCCCCGTCTACCCCTTCCCAGGGTATTTACCCTTCCCCTTTCCCCACAACACAGACTCTGAGCTGCTAAATGACAGGATGCTCTCAATTGCTACCTCCTCCTCAGTTTTAAGTAGCACCATTCTGACAACTATCAGCATAAAATAAGGGAAAGTCGTATTTACGTCGCCTGGATTAAACTGTTCTAATGTTTCCTTCATGCCCTTCACATTCATGCCACTTCTATGATTTCCTTTCACCATTGTCTCTTATCTCGATTTCCTTTTCAGCAATCATGCGAATACCGTAAGCGTGCATCACTTAGGTGGTTAGCTAGCAAGCTAAAACTATTGTTAGAATAGATGGTTAATTGGCGTTTTCAACCGATTTATTGGTTCTTTGGATTTTAAACTAGTATTTACGACAATTCTAACCCATTCAAAATAAAACTGTGAAATTCCAACATGTTCTATAAGACTATTTTCAGTCATCCCACCATGTCTAAAACAGCATACAGTATGTTTGTGTGCCCATTTCAGCATAGAATTCACTTAAGAAGCCACAGCTTGGACTGTTATTGGCATCTATAGAACCAGTGTATATGCCAGACAGTATTGGACTAAATGAAATTCCCTGCAGGTCTATACTGTGTTTGAGATTGATCTGTTAGAGTCCTGTGGATTTATTCATAGGTTTATATTTGGGTAACAATGGGAGGTAGACTCCCACGCAGACCAGGAGCTGAGCTGATCTTTTCTACCCAGCATGCATTTGGTCAAGGTGGAGAGTGGTAGTGATACAAAGGTTGCATCCCAATAGGTTGCAACCCTTCCATCTGACCTGTGCACTCGTTCACTACTCCCCACACATCTAAAATCAATATATCCGTGAAGGGAAGTGAACAAGTGCCTACTTCAGGAGAAAGGAGAGCTTCAAAGTCAGGAAGGGGACTGGACCGGTTCAGCCGTGCCACAGACTCACGCAGTGCTCGGACCTAAACATCTTGGCGCTGCCTTTTATTCTGAGTACAGTATTCTTCACTGTTCCATCATGTGAGAATTATTTTTTAGTTCTTTCTAACAATATCTCATCTTTATCTTATGGATAATTCATGGCAAGGTCTTCAATGTAAGGCTTTCACAGTGAGAAAGATTTCACTGCAGGTTTCGAATCAAGTTGTCAAGCAGTGTCTAGCTAATTAGGACCCTGAACACTCAACCACAAACGCAGGTGGAAGGCTAGTGCATACCTAATAGAATAAAGAGGAGAGGAGCCTACAGTATTTCGCACTCTCCTTCTAACTAAGTGCCTTTGTATGCATGGTGGCATGCTGTAGTGTTGTGTACGAGAGCAGCTAGGCGACAGTAATATGGCTGTAATATCAGATGGTTGGCATCAGGCCTGGACTGATTAGTGTAGCCCAGAGTCTGACTTACTGTGTGTTGCCTTCACTGAACATTCCGTCTAAGGCGCTTTAGGTCCCAATTAGTTCAGACAGACGGCATCTAGTGAGCACCCTGAGCTGTAATCATATAAAGGATTGGACTACTAATGTTCTTTCTATTGGCTAATGTTTTGGCTCTTGATTGCGACATACAGTATGTTACAAACACAGAAAAAAGTTCCCATTTGTTTTGTTTGCTGGGTAATTGAAAGTGTTACGGACGTCTGATCTACACTGTAAAGCATATGAAACACGTGACACGTTTATAACCTAACTGTCAGTGTTTAAAGCTTAAAACACAGGTGTTTAAAATGCAAGATTAAACACATGATAGTCAGCTTTTTCCAGTCAGGTTCTAACCTGTTTTTTAGATTTATTATGGATCCCCATTAGCTGCTGCCAAGGCCTATGTTTGTGTCTCTTCAGAGTTCAGGCTATTCCATAAGGTGTATTTGTATTTGTTTTTTAAACCTAATTTTACTGCTTGCATGAGTTACTTGATGTGGAATAGAGTTCCATGTAGCCATGGCTCTATGTAGTACTGTGCACTTCCCATAGTCTGTTCTGGACTTGGGGACTGTGAAGAGACCTCTGGTGGCATGTCTTGTGGGGTATGCACGGGTGTCCGAGCTGTGTGCCGGTAGTTCAAACAGACAGCTCGGTGCATTAAACATTTTTATTTTTTTTATTTAACCTTTATTTAACCAGGTAGGCCAGTTGAGAACAAGTTCTCATTTACAACTGCAACTTGGCCAAAATAAATCAAAGCAGTGTGACACAAACACAGAGTTACACATGGATTAAACAAATTTATAGTCAATAACACAATAGAAAAAAATATATATACAGTGTGCGCAAAGATTAGGGAGGAAAGGCAATAAACAGGCCGTAGTGGCGAAGTAAATGACATCACCGAAGTCAAGCAACATGTCAATAGCTCTCACAAATACAAGTAATGATGAAGTCCATCTCTCCTCCACTTTGAGCCAAGTGTTTAAGTCAAATCAAATTGTATTGGTGAAATACACATGGTTAACACATGTTATTGCGAGTGCAGTGAAATGCTTGTGCTTCTAGTTCCGACAGTGCAGTAATCTAACAATTCCAACGCAAACTACTGTAACGGCTGTTGGTGGAAGAAGGTGAGGACCAAAGCGCAGCGGTAGACATCTGCCTCTGATTGAGAACCATACCCGGCCAAACAACAAAGAAATACAAAACATAGAAAATGAACATAGAATGCCCACCCTAGTCACACCCTGGTCTAACCAAAATAGAGAATAAAAGCCTCTCTATGGCCAGGGCGTGACAACTCTAAGTAAAGGAATGGAATAAGAGTATATACATATACGTTTATGAATGAGCAATGACAGAGCGGCATAGGCAAGATGCAATAGAAGGTATAAATACAGTATATACATATGAGATGAATAATGCAAGATATGTAAACATTATTAAAGTGGCATTATCAAAGTGACTAGTGATCCATTTATTAAAGTGGCCAATGATTTCAAGTCTGTATGTAGGCAGCAGCCTCTCTGTGTTAGTGACGGCTGTTTAACTTTCTGATGACCTTGAGATAGAAGTTGTTTTTCAGTCTCTCGGTCCCTGCTTTGATGCACCTGTACTGACCTCGCCTTCTGGATGGTAGCGGGGTGAACAGGTAGTGGCTCGGGTGGTTGTTGTCCTTGATGATTTTTTGTCCTTCCTGTGACATTGGGTAATGTAGGTGTCCTGGAGGGCAGGTAGTTTGCCCCCGGTGATGCGTTGTGCAGACCGCACCACCCTCTGGAGAGCCTTGCGGTTGTGGGCAGTGCAGTTTCCGTACCAAGCGGTGATTTTGTCCGTGATGTGTATGCCGAGGAACTTAAAACTTTCCACCTTCTCCAGTCCTGTCCCGAGTGAGTGAGAGGTTGTTTTCCTGACACCACACTCCGAGTGCCCTCACTAGTGCCTAGTCGTTGTTGGTACTGTCATCTGCTAACTTGAAGATTGAGTTGGAGGTTTGCATGACCATGCAGTCATGGGTGAACAGGGAGTACAGGAGAGGGCTGAGAACGCACCCTAAGGGCCCCAGTGTTGAGGATCAGCGAAGTGGAGATGTTGTTTCCTACCTTCACCACCTGGGGGCAGCCCGTCAGGAAGGCCAGGACTCAATTGCACAGGGCGGGGTTGAGACCAAGCTTAATGATGAGCTTGGAGGGTACTATGGCACTATGGTGTTGAATGCTGAGCTGTAGTCAACAAACAACATTCTTACATTGGTATTCCTCTTGTCCAGATGGGATAGGGCAGTGTGCAGCGTTATGGCGATTGCATCTTCTGTGGATGTATTGGGGCGGTATGCAAATTGAAGTGGGTCTAGGGTGACAGGTAAGTTGGAGATGATATGATCCTTGACTAGCCTCTCAAAGCACTTCATGATGACAGAAGTGACTGCTATGGGGCGATAGTCATTTAGTTCCATTACCTTTGCCTTCTTGGGTACAGGAACAATGGTGGCCATTTTGAAGCATGTGGGGACAGCAGACTGGGATAGCAAGAAATGTAATATGTCAGTAAACACACCAGCCAGGTGGTGTGCACATGCTCTGAGGATGCGGCTAGGGATGCTGTATGGGCCGGCAGCCTTGCGAGTGTTAACACGTTTAAACGTCTTACTCATGTCGGCCACGGAGAAGGAGAGAAGCTGGCCCGCTACCAACAGTCCTTGGTAGCGGGCAGCGTCGTTGGCACCGTATTGTCCTCAAAGCGGGCATGGAAGGTGTTAAGTTTGTCTGGAAGCAAGACGTTGGTGTCCGTGACGTGGTTGGTTTTCCTTTTGTAGTGATTGTCTGTAGACCTTGCCAAATACATATTGTGTCTGAGCCCTTGAATTGCGACTCCACTTTGTCTCTATACTGATATTTTGCTTGTTTGATTGCCTTGCGGAGGTAATAACTACATTGTTTGTATTCGGCCATATTCCCAGTCAACTTTCCATGTTTAAATGTGGTGGTTCACCCTCTCAGTTTTGCGCAAACGTCGCCATCCAGCCATGGTTTCTGGCTAGGGTAGGTTTTAATAGTCACAGTGGGTACATCTCCAATGAACTTCCTTATAAACTCACTCACTGAATCAGTGTATACGTCAATATTATTCTCTTAGGATACCCGGAACATGTCCCAGTCCGCGTGATCAAAACAATCTTGAAGCATGGATTCCGATTGGTCAGACCAGCATTGAATATTTCTTAGCACGGGTCCATCCTGTTTTGAGTTTCTGCCTATAGGAAAGGACGAGCAAAATGGAGTCGTGGTCAGATTTTCCAAAAGGAGGGTGGGGGTGGGCCTTGTATGCATAGCAGAAGTTAGAGTAGCAGTGATCCAGTGTTTTGTCAGCGCGAGTACTACAGTCAATATGCTGATAGAGTTTAGGTAGCCTTGCTCTCAAATTTACTTTGTTAAAATCCCCAGCTACAATGAATGCAACCTCAGGCTATATGGTTTCCAGTTTGCATGAAATCCAGTGAAGTTCCTTGATGGCCGACGTGGTATCAGCTTGAGGAGGATATACACGGCAGTGACGATAACCGAGGAGAATTCTCTTGGGAGATAATATGGTCGGCATTTGATTGTGAGGAATTCTAGGTCAGGTGGGCAAAAGGACTTGGAGTTCCTGTATGTTTTTGCAATTACACAATGAGTCATTAATCATTAAACATACACCCCCGCCCTTCTTCTTACCGGAGAGATGTTTAATCCTGTCGGCGCGACGTACAGAGAATCCAGGTGGCTGTATCGACTCCGACAGCATATCCCGAGAAAGACATGTTTCCGTGAAGCAGAGTGTGTTACAATCCCTGATGTCTCTCTGGAAAGAAACCCTTGCCCTAATTTCGTCTACTGTGCTTTAGTGGGAAGAGGCTGAACATTAGTGAGTACTATGCTCGGAAGCGGTGGGTGGTGTGCGCTCCTCCGAAGTCTGACCAGCAGACCGCTGTTCTCCGGTGGCATTGTTTTGGGTCAGCCACTGGAATCAGTTCAAATACCCTGGGTGGTTCGGACAAAGCATCTGCTTCAGGAAAGTAGTATTCTTGGTCATAGTGCTGGTAAGTTGACGCTGCTCTGATATCTAATAGTTCTTCCCGGCTGTATGCAATAACACTTGAGATTTTCTGGGCTAACAATGTAAGAAATAATACATAAAAAATCTAAACACTGTAAAGTTTCCTAAGGACTAGAAGCAAGGCAGCCCTCTCTGTCGGTGCCATGTTTTGTGCATGTTACTTTCCCATAGTCCTGTTTAGATTGCAATGACTAAATTGATAATTGATGTGACTTTGCATGTCTTTTAATCAGATCAGTGTTAGGAATATCTATCACTTTACCTACATTTCAGCACAACTGAACAGGACATTTGATTCAATAAATATTTTCAATCATGTGGTGTTGTTAATTCTGTTGAGTTAATTTCCATCAACTCTCTCTGAGTGAAAAGACATGGTAGGGGTCTCATAAGGGTGGTAGGTAGCGTAGTGGTTAGATCGTTGTACTATTAACCAGAAGTTGCAAGATCAAATCCCAGAGCTGACAAGGTATATATGTCGTTCTGCCTGTCATTGAAAATAAGAATTTGTTCTTAACTGACTTGCCTAGTTAAATAAAGGTTAAAAAAAATAAGCATATTTCCCAGCATGCTTTGTTGCAGCTAGATTTTTAGAATATTTTTTTTAATATCTATGTTTCCTCATGGACATTGATTGATTAATTGATCTTATACAGAACAAAGATAAATAACTTGCATGTTTCTAAACTAATCCAATCTGTAAAGGGTTGGATTAATTGCACCCATTACTGAGATGGTTTCAATAATCTTAATTGTTATGTCTTTCACCATAGCAGTTATTCTGAGTGCAGGTTGCAGCTAATAAAGTATTCCAATTGTTGGATATTCTCCCTCTGGCTGGATTCCAATAGAAATTAATATTCACTAAATGAAGCAATGTATTGTGACTTCCAGATCTGATGTGCCCATGAGGCAGGACTTTCAGACAACAATGTTGGAGAAGACTTAAGAAACAGATCTTATTGAATGCAACAACCATGTCTTTGTCACTAACAAACACAGTCATGGGTGGGTATCTCTTACATTCACTCAAAAAGCATACTGGGATATATGTAAATATACCCAACAACACTTCCAGTGTTTAGTGTTTAAATCCTAAACGCCTTGAGCTGAATAAACATTTGAATGTGTTTACAAAGTGTTACAGCAAATAAACATGTTCTGGTGATTACAATCTAACACTGTGATGAGTTTTCATTGAAATTCTAAATGCCTTGACGCGTTTAAAAAGTGTTACAGATCCTAAACACTTGGTTTGACAGTGCTGGGAACTGTGTGGGGTGCTTTTCCAGGGATTTTTCCGTATGCCAGCAGCCTAAACTGTATCAGAATCCTACCAATGTAGTTCAGTACTCTAAACATTTAATTTGTTTTCCTTTCAGTTCTATATCACAGGAAATGTGATAACTAGTTTGCTCTAGACAGCATTCTAGTTTGCTCAGTTTTTTTGGTTAATTCTTTCCAATTTGTCTCTCTCTCTCTCTCTCTCTCTCTCCCTCCCTCCCTCCCCCCCTCCCTCCCAAAGAATGAAGACATTTCAAACGTCATATTATGTGCAAATAGTTAAAGTACAAAGGGAAAATAAATAAACATAAATATAGGTTGTATATACAATGGTGTTTGCTCTTCACTTGTTGTCCTTTTCTTGTGGCAACAGGTCACAAATATTGCTGCTGTGATGGCACACTGTGGTATTTCACCCAGTAGATATGAGAGTTCATGAAAATTGGGTTTGTTTTTCAAATTCTTTGTGTATCTGTGTAATCTGAGGGAAATATGTGACTCTAATATGGTCATACATTTGGCAGGAGGTTAGGAAGTGCAGCTCAGTTTCCATCTAATTTTATGGGCTGTGTGCACATAGCCTGTCTTCTCTTGAGAGCCAAGTCTGCCTACGGCGGCCTTTCTCAATAGCAAGGCTATGCTCACTGAGTCTGTACATAGCCTAAGCTTTCCTTAAGTTTGGGTCGGTCACGGTGGTCAGGTATTCTGCCACTATGTACTCTCTGTTCAGGGCCAAATAGCATTTTTGTTTGCTCTGTTTCTTTGTTAATTTTTTCCAATGTGTCAAGTAATTATCTTTTTGTTTTTTCATTATTTGGTTGGGTCTAATTGTGTTGCTGTCCTGGGGCTCTGTGGGGTCTGTTTGTGTTTGAGAGCCCCAGGAACAGCTTGCTTAGGGGACCCTTCTCCAGGTTCATCTCTCTGGAGGTGATGGCTTTGTTATAGAAGGTTTGCGAATCGCTTCCTTTTGGGTGGTTGTAGAATTTAATTGCTCTTTTCTGGATTTTGATAATTAGTGGGTATCGGCCTAATTCTGCTCTGCATGCATTATTTGGTGTTTTACATTGAAGACTGGGGATATTTTTGCAGAATTATGCATGCAGTCTCAATTTGGTGTTTGTCCAATTTTATGAATTCTTGTTTGTTGAGCAGACAACCATAAAGGGCAATAACTGATTAAAGTCATTTTTGCCAGATCCTAATTGGTATGTTGACTTTTATGTTCCTTTTGATGGCATAGAAGGCCCTTCTTGCTTTGTCTCTCAGCTCGTTCACAGCTTTGTGGAAGTCACCTGTGACGCTGATGGTTAGGCCGAGGTATGTATAGTTTTTTGTGTGCTCTAGGGCAACAGTGTCTAGATGAATTTTGTGTTTGTGGTCCTGGTAACTGGACCTTTTTTGTAACATCATTATTTTTGTCTTTCTGACAGGGCTCTATCTCTCTCTCTCTCTCTCTCTCTCAGCATGGAGATACAGTGCCTTGCGAAAGTATTCGGCCCCCTTGAACTTTGCGACCTTTTGCCACATTTCAGGCTTCAAACATAAAGATATAAAACTGTATTTTTTTGTGAAGAATCAACAACAAGTGGGACACAATCATGAAGTGGAACGACATTTATTGGATATTTCAAACTTTTTTAACAAATCAAAAACTGAAAAATTGGCCGTGCAAAATTATTCAGCCCCCTTAAGTTAATACTTTGTAGCGCCACCTTTTGCTGCGATTACAGCTGTAAGTCGCTTGGGGTATGTCTCTATCAGTTTTGCACATCGAGAGACTGAAATTTTTTCCCATTCCTCCTTGCAAAACAGCTCGAGCTCAGTGAGGTTGGATGGAGAGCATTTGTGAACAGCAGTTTTCAGTTCTTTCCACAGATTCTCGATTGGATTCAGGTCTGGACTTTGACTTGGCCATTCTAACACCTGGATATGTTTATTTTTGAACCATTCCATTGCAGATTTTGCTTCATGTTTTGGATCATTGTCTTGTTGGAAGACAAATCTCCGTCCCAGTCTCAGGTCTTTTGCAGACTCCATCAGGTTTTCTTCCAGAATGGTCCTGTATTTGGCTCCATCCATCTTCCCATCAATTTAACCATCTTCCCTGTCCCTGCTGAAGAAAAGCAGGCCCAAACCATGATGCTGCCACCACCATGTTTGACAGTGGGGATGGTGTGTTCAGCTGTGTTGCTTTTACGTCAAACATAACGTTTTGCATTGTTGCCAAAAAGTTCAATTTTGGTTTCATCTGACCAGAGCACCTTCTTCCACATGTTTGGTGTGTCTCCCAGGTGGCTTGTGGCAAACTTTAAACGACACTTTTTATGGATATCTTTAAGAAATGGCTTTCTTCTTGCCACTCTTCCATAAAGGCCAGATTTGTGCAATATTCGACTGATTGTTGTCCTATGGACAGAGTCTCCCACCTCAGCTGTAGATCTCTGCAGTTCATCCAGAGTGATCATGGGCCTCTTGGCTGCATCTCTGATCAGTCTTCTCCTTGTATGAGCTGAAAGTTTAGAGGGACGGCCAGGTCTTGGTAGATTAGCAGTGGTCTGATACTCCTTCCATTTCAATATTATCGCTTGCACAGTGCTCCTTGGGATGTTTAAAGCTTGGGAAATATTTTTGTATCCAAATCCGGCTTTAAACTTCTTCTCAACAGTATATCGGACCTGCCTGGTGTGTTCCTTGTTCTTCATGATGCTCTCTGCGCTTTTAACGGACCTCTGAGACTATCACAGTGCAGGTGCATTTATACGGAGACTTGATTACACACAGGTGGATTGTATTTATCATCATTAGTCATTTAGGTCAACATTGGATCATTCAGAGATCCTCACTGAACTTCTGGAGAGAGTTTGCTGCACTGAAAGTAAAGGGGCTGAATAATTTTGCACGGCCAATTTTTCAGTTTTTGATTTGTTAATAAAGTTTGAAATATCCAATAAATGTCGTTCCACTTCATGATTGTGTCCCACTTGTTGTTGATTCTTCACAAAAAAAGACAGTTTTATATCTTTATGTTTGAAGCCTGAAATGTGGCAAAAGGTCGCAAAGTTCAAGGGGGCCGAATACTTTCGCAAGGCACTGTATGTCCCAGTGGTGGGTCCCTTCACTTGAGGAAGTGCCAGCATCCCTCCCTGGTCCTATCTGTGTTGCAGCCACCTGTCCGCATGCATGAGCATATTCATCTGTCATGTGCCAAGGCACTAGCCTCCTCTATAGCTGTGGGGTTTTACCTCACCATTCTAATGCTGGGTACAGGTGCCAAGGCACTAGTAACAGCCCTTCTACAGCTGTGTTCTTCCCCAGTCAGGTGCATGGCACTTTCCTTCTTTGTGTGTTTTTACCTTCTAATGCTGGGTACAGACACCATAGCACTAGTCTGAGCCTCTTTTGTAGCTATGTTAATATATTTATTTTACCTCAGAACTAGCCCTAGCCTCGTCAATAGTTGTGTATTGTCCACCAGTATTCTAATGTTGTGGGTAAAGGGGCAGTTGGGTTGTTGTTACTAGAGTGCCATCATACCACCCCTTATACCTCACTAAACTTGCGAGACACTGGACCACAGAGCTGTAGTAGTAATGCTGCAATTTGCCTCAGCCTTTCAGCCTCAGGTTTTCTAGAAGTGAATCATCGGAGGAAGCACGCGATTGACTAATGTTAGTGACTGGTTAAATGTACGCTACATACTGTCCCCTCCTCTAGAATAGGTCACAAAATAATTATAGTAATCATGACAGTCCCTGGAGCAACTACCTGACAGACACCTGAAATCCTGCATAATTCTCACTTCTGAATGGACCTCTTAAATTAGCTTGCAGCCTTTACAAGTGGAACAATGTGAGAAAATACCAGTCTGGTTCACAGTAAAACAAAGTAGGCCCTTTTCTACAGAGAACCACTCGTGACACACACACATCTATCACTCCAACGTGCATTACATCGATGACTGACACAACATTGTGAAAGAACTGGGAGCCTCCACCCAGCTCTAACACCTAACTAACACTTTGGTTCACCTCACATTACTTCACCTGAAGACTCCAGACCCGCCCTGATGTCACACAGGTGGAGGACAAGTTCCCGTGTCATTTCCATAATGTTTACTTGGGTTTATCCTACACCACTGGTTGCTACTCCCACTTCTAGTCAGACCCTGGGTTCAAGTAGTATTTGTTTCCTTTTAAGTACCTTATTTGAACTTTATTGGGATTGTCTGGCGCAATAGGAGAAGTGGGAATATCTAAAAAAAAAAAAATGCAAACCCCAAACCACACCCAACTGGGTACTCCAGGCATGCTCAATAAAGCACTCAAAGTATTTGGAAGAAAACAAATACTATTTAAACCAAAGTCTGCTTCTACCTACAGTATCAAACACTGTGTCACTTCTCCTCCGCATCAGAGCCACTGGGTGGATTGCTAATGAGCGTGATTGAAAAGAAAAGGTCTTCTGATGTGCAGCTTCTATGGGGATCCTCTCACCTCACTTCAAAGTATGAATGAATGGAATTAGCTGGTCAATACTTAGGGGCCAAGAGAAAATGTCAACTGGTTTAATCAGAGGCTGGAAAAAAAGAACACGCTGAAACAATGAGTCATTGCATAATCTTTGGACGTGGTTTGAATGTCTTTGCCCATCCACACTCACCCAGACACCTATAGGTAGGTGCTATGAGTCAAGGACCATATGGCAGGGGCTTTTGAAATATCTCTGCAGAAGCTCTATGTGGTATATGTGATGCCTACTGACAAGCTGAACACATTTCCTTCAACAGTAAACAGGAATACAGAAATACTTCCACACTGACCCAGACAGTTAGCTAAGAGAAACATCTTAGAGGGTGTTTTGCAATATCTCTGCAGAAGAGATGTATGCTGTGCTACATATAGCGGCCAACTGAACAAGGCTAGACCAGCCTTGAACAAGAATACTGACAAATAAACAGTAAAATAAGAAATACTGGCAGAATTCTAATTAAAATCAATAAGTTTAACTCTTGGAAACAGTTGGGATTTCTTCCCGTAACCATGACAGTTATATCCCTCTCCATCTTGTCTCTGGCTGATCATCACTGGGATGTGATTTAAGTGAAACAATGATATGGATTTAACCTCTCATTCCCTGGGTTTATTCCTGTTAATATATCTGTAAAATCCCTCACACACTCACATACATGTTGTACTCCTGCCTTCCTCTCCACTGTTTCATAGACTTGTATATGTTTTCTGCGTCCGTATCACTTCAGTACGTTGGGAGTCAAGTGGCTGTCATACGTAATTGAAAGACAGTATTTTGTAAAGTACAGAACAGTTCCTTAACACTTAAACATACATTACTATCAACATATTTGCAATAGTAATTCCTAATACCTAAGAAAAGAAACTCCTCTGCTCCTACTAGTACCGGAACGACTGCATGTAGTGTTTTAATTAGACATGATATCTTCATTTGCGAACAGCTGTCTTATACTGTGATTATACAGTATTTTCCTAAGACTAAGCAGACTAATGTTGAAATCCCAAACTGCCTGTTGACTCTCACTGAGGGTATAAAATAGCTAATTTAGCGGACAGTGTGTGTGTGTGTGTGTGTGTGTGTGTGTGTGTGTGTGTGTGTGTGTGTGTGTGTGTGTGTGTGTGAAGCTTGTCTTCTTTAAGTAAGATTTCAGTCTTGTGCCTTTGGGACGAGTCACTGTCATTTATCACAGACGCTAATTATTCAAATTTAAAGTCTCACGCTCTCTTTGAAAGGAGAGAGAGAGAGAGAGAGAGAGAGAGAGAGAGAGAGAGAGAAGCAGAGAGAGAGAGAGGGAGGGAGAAGCGGAGGCAGAGAGAGAGACAGAGAGGGAGAGAGAGGCGCAGGCATAGAGAGAGAGAGAGGAGGAAGCAGAGAGAGAGAGACAGAGACAGAGTGAGAGTGAGAGAGAGGAAGAAGCACAACAATGAAATCATCACTAGACACAAGACGCTGGCACCAGCGGAGCAATGAAAGCACCATATGTCTGGATTCAGGAGTGCTGTACGATGATTAGAGGACATATTCCTTCTCTGAAGGAAAATGGAGACTTATGCTATTTTAGTAGAGCATCTGGTTCCAAGCCTTTAGTTTTAATGGAGCAAAGAAATATGTCATTTCCTTTCATGAATATGAAGTCCTCTCACTGACCCATGTCATCCGATTGGCTTTCCTTTTTTTCTCCCTTATAAAAACAAAACGCACAATGCAGGTGTTTCAATTGAGTTTGAGTTTATTTACTCTTGCCCACAGATAAAACTAAAAGAAATGCAGAATTTACATTACTAACAATTGCAAAACACAAATTTAAAATACATAACACATAATACATGACATAAATATAATAAAATAGAAAACATTGGTTGTAATACAGATTGACATGAGGGAAAGAGTGGATGAATGTATTGTGTTAGCAGCAACATTTATCATCAACATCTTGAAGAAAACACTTGGGGATGTGTTGTTAGTACAGATTGCTCCAGTTCTGTGATCATTGTGGGTCAATAGCTCTGATGAAGAGGTATCAGAGATACCGCTCGGAGTGGATCATCACAAAAGCTAATTACGTTAACGAGCTCAGGCATAACGTTTGATAACAAACACAATCTCACCGCTAAGATGATACGACAAACACTGACGATTCTGCTTTCATCGTTAATGATGTTTGGTCTAACAAAACATATTGGACCTGACCAACATCACAGTGTATTCGTAAGAATATCATAGAGAATATACAGTACTATAGTATACTCCCACTCACATTAACATTTCATGTTTTGTTGTTCTAATATGCATGTATGTGCCAAATATTTTAATATGGATTATGCATAGTAGAAAGTAGGTCACTTGTGATTTTTCTAAATATGGGTTAATGTGGAATTCTCCAAAATGCACATTACGAAATCAAGCGTGCGAAAAACATATTTGAACAACACACTGAGGAAAAAACAGTTCATGATCCAACACCAGAGCGTCACATTTGAAAAACATGTACAGTATTTCCACTAGACAAGACGCCATTAACACTTGGGACCACATAGCAGAGATAGCTCTACTTAATGATGGCTAGATCTGGTTGAGGTAGTTGTAACTGAGGAGAAGGGGGCTATAAAACACAACACCACACTGTAGCCAATACTCCTCGATCTCCTAAAGAGTAACTGTGTGTAAACTGTCCCTCTTGACTCTAGTACAAGATTAAGTGTATTCCCCTCCTTCCCACTAACTGACTGGCTGACTGGTTTACTGGCTGACTGACTGGCTGAATTAAGACTTAGACATGTACCAGAAGGGACACATGATTGGGAAAAAATGTATGTGTTCATTGAAAGCATAAACTACGGTCTAAAATGTTGTCACTTCAATATCATCAGTTAATAACTTCAGTTAGTTTACAGTCAGATATACTCAAAAGATAAACATTAATACAGATTAGAGTGTTCAGTCTATTCAATCAGAGAATGGGAATAGTGGTGGATAACAGCCCTTTATCTCCATTTAAGAAGCAGGAATAAAACGTGGTCTTTCCAAGGTTTCTCTGCTATTCAATGCTGGGGGGAAAAAAAATACTTTTCAGACAGTGTTTGCCCTAGAGGCAATTTTATGTAACTTTCAATCCCTCCAGAGTTGTGCAATGTACATTATATCCAGAATCTGAGCGTAGAGTGCTAAACATATGGAATCTCTCTCTCTGTCACGGCCGTTGAAAGAACTGGACCAAAGGTGCAGCATGGTGAGCGTACATTTTCTTTATTAGAATGAAAAGACGCCGAACAAAACAATAAACACTACAAAACAAACTGTGACGCTAAAGGCGATGTGCCATAAACAAAGTCAACTTCCCACCAAGACTGGTGGGAAAAGGGCTGCCTAAGTATGGTTCCCAATCAGAGACAACGATAGACAGCTGTCCCTGATTGAGAACCATACCCGGCCAAAACAAAGAACTACAAAACATAGAAAAATGAACATAGAATGCCCACCCAAATCACACCCTGACCAAACCAAAATAGAGACATACAAAGCTCTCTAAGGTCAGGGCGTTACACTCTCTCTCAATTTCAATTCAATTTAAGGGCTTTATTGACATGGGAAACATATGTTTACATTGCCAAAGCAAATGGAATAGACAATAAACAAAAGTGAAACAAACAATAAAAACGAACAGTAGACATTACACTCACAAAAGTTCCAAAATAATAAAAATATTGGTATATACAATGGTGTTTGTTCATCACTGGTTGCCCTTTTCTTGTGGCAACAGGTCACAAATCTTGCTGTAGTGATGCCACACTGTGGTATTTCACACAACATATATGGGAGTTTATCAAAATTGGGTTTGTTTTCGAGATCTTAGTGTATCTGTGTAATCTGAGGGAAATATGTGTCTCTAATATGGACATACATTTGGCAGGAGATTAGGAAGTGCATCTCAGTTTCCATCTCATTTTGTGGGCAGTGTGCACATAGTCTGTCTTCTCTTGAGAGCCAGGTCTGCCTACGGTGGCCTTTCTAAATAGCAAGGCTATGCCCCACTGAGTCTGTACATAGTCAAAGCTTTCCTTAAGTTTAGGGCCAAATAGCATTCTAGTTTGCTCTGTCTTTTGTTGTTCTCTCATGATTTGGTTGGGTCTAATTTTGTTGCTATCCTGGGGCTCTGTGGGGTCTGTTTGTGTTTGTGAACAGAGCCCCAGGAACAGCTTGCTTAGGGGGCTCTTCTCCAGGTTCATCTCTCTGTAGGTGATGGTTTTGTTATGGAAGGTTTGGGAATTGCTTCCTTTTAGGTGGTTGTAGAATTTAACGTCTCCTTTCTAGATTTAGATAATTAGTGGGTATTGGCCTAATTCTGCTCTGCATGCATTATTTGATGTTTTACAATGTACTGTACATGGGATATATATTTGCATAATTCTGCATGCAGATTCTCAATTTGGTGTTTGTCCCATTTTGTAAATTCTTGTTTGTTCTATGCGTTCTATAACCGATTAAAGTATTTTTAGCCAGATCCTAATTGGTATGTCAAATTTTATGTTCCTTTTGATGGCATAGAAGGCCCCTCTTGCCTTATCTCTCAGCTCGTTCACAGCTTTGTGGAAGTTACCTGTGGAGCTGATGTTTAGGCCGAGGTATGTATCGTTTTTTGTGTGCTCTAGGGCAACAGTGTCTAGATGGAATTTGTATTTGGAACACCATTATTTTGTCTTACTGAAATGTACTGTCATGGCCCAGGTCTGACAGAATCTGTGCAGAAGATCTAAGTGCTGTAGGCCCTACTTGGTTGAGGACAGAAGCACCAGATCATCAGCAAACAGTAGACATTTGACTTCAGATTCTAGTAGGGTTAGGCCGGGTGCTGATCTCGTGCCCTAGGCAATTCGTTGATTTCTATGTTGAAGAGAGTGGGGCTTAAGCTGCATCTCTGTCTCATCCCACGGCCATGTGAAAATATATATATATTTTTTTGTTTGCTAATTTTAACTGCAAGCTTGCTGTTTGTGTACATTGATGTTATAATGTTGTATGTTTTTCCCCCAACACCACCTTACGTCAATTTGTTTAGCAGACCCTCATGCCAAATTGAGTCTAAAGTTTTTTTTAAATCAACAAAGCATGAGAAGACTTTGCCTTTGTTTTGGTTTGTTTGTTTGTCAATTAGTGTGTGCAGGGTGAATACATGGTCTGTCGTACGGTAATTTGGTAAAAAGCCCATTTGACATTTGCTCAGTACATTGCTTTCACTGAGGAAATGTACAAGTCTGCTGTTAATGATAATGCAGAGGATTTCCCCAAGGTTGCTGTTGACGCATATCCCACGGTAGTTATTGGGGTCAAATTTGTCTCCACTTTAGTGGATTGGGATGATCATTTCTTGGCTCCAAAAATTGTGGAAGATGCCAGAGCCAAGGATGATGTTAAAAAGTGTAAGTATAGCCAGTTAGAATCTCTCTCTCTCTCTCTCTCTCTCTCTCTCTCTCTCTCTCTCTCGTCTGCGTGAAATGAGTGGGCATTAGGCCAAAATACAGTGAAATCTCCATGTATGGTATGATCCTCGACTCATCTAGCTACAGTATTTATCTATAAGATTTTACCGGCCGTGAGTTTAGTGTTACATCTTTAGATTACAGTTGTAAAATAAAATACATCGAAAATGTCTTCTGTGACAATAAAGACATTAATAAACCTTGAACTACAGCTCTCATTACGTTTTACTTGGGCACAGCAGTGGTGACCAAACTGTGTTGGACTACACCCAGACATTCTCACCATGACGTCAGCTTTAACATTATGTTTGTGTGATACAACTACAACCTCATATAAGAGCACACATTTTTAACATTCAAATAGTCAAGTATGCACTGTTGAAGCAAACTATTTCCCATTGTCTATGTGCAGTGTATTTATAACAATCCCAAATATGGGACAGGTCTCACAGAGACCGGGTGATAAGCTGTGAGTTTATAATGGAACTGTGCCATTTCAAACTACTCTTAACCCATTCATTGAGCATTATATAAACTTGGACCTATGAGGCTACTCATCAACCATTATCTTATGTACACTACACATAAGCATGAGGATCAAATAAACAGTCTGTGAACTATTACACTCTGCAGAAGAAGAGCTGTTGCAACCTGGTCTAAGTGCAGTTCGTATCACTCTGTACGTAAATCTGAGAAGTTAAAACCTGGTCACAGAGCACTTCATATTATTCTGTATGTAAATCTGTGACTCTTTATTTAGTTTTATATGTTAATTTTGGTATGTTAATATAAGACAGATGGTTACTTACGGAGAAAACGAAAGGAGGGAGGTTGGTTGGGGTGGATAGGTGGCAATATAACGCAAACGTCTAGCAACTCAAAGGTTTTGAATTCAAATCGCATCACAGACAACTTTATCATTTGAGCTAATTAGCAACTTTTCAATTAATTGCTACTTTTTAGCTACTTTGCAAATACTTAGCATGTTAGCTAACCCTTCCCCTAACCCAAACCTTAACCCTTTTAGCCAACCCTTCCCCTAAACCTAATCTTAACACTTTAACCTAACTCCTAAACTTAAGCCTAACCTTAACCCCTGACCACTAGCCTAGCTAATGTTAGTGAGCTAGCTAACATTAGCCACCTAGTTAGAATTCATAACATATCATACATTTTTGCACGTTTAGCAAATTCTAAACATATTGAACATTTGCAAATTAGTAACATATAATATGAATTGTAATTTGTAACATATCATATGAAATGAGTGATGGACATCCACAAATGAATACATACGATACGATACGTAACTTATCATACTAGGGTGTTTCAGATTTAGTAACAGAGTAAAATGAAAAGCTTTGAGACCAGGTTGGCTATGAATATTCTCTGAGAAAGATCATACCATATGAACCGTCTTTTTACAAGAGCGAATCAAATCAATTTGAGAGCCTGTCAGGATTTCCTTCATTGACTCAAAGTTTTTATAGAGATGCATGTGTGCACGTTGCAAGGCTCCAGAGAGCTGAGTTGCAGGAAATACTCATGTCTGTCTAGACGAAATTCATTCAGAAACACAATAACTTCTCTCTGTGCAGGACCAGACACAGATGTGGTCGTGTCCAGACACACACTGTTATTCAATGCGTTTCTATGGGCTAATCGCAGTAAGGCAGTACACTTCAAAATCAAATAGCTAAATGTATGGCAATCTTAAAACAATTCCATATGTCAGCTTAGAAGAAACCCAGCCCAGACTCTAAGGGTTATTAAAAGTCCAACAATAACAAGGGACGCTAATGTACTGTATTAACATTATATTTAGACAATCGTGTAACAAGCAGGTGGTGGTTCATTATCCAGTCACACCTGCAACCAATCAGAACACACAAACAATTCATTCAAACGGACTGTCGTGTCTTTGGCTATGCCGGATTAAGTGATATGACATGCTATTCTATAAAATAATTTCTCCGTAATTAATATCACCTGATTGAGCTAATCATGTAAATGTAATTAACTAGAGAGTCGGGCACCACAAAATAATATTTATAGAGCTGTTATCTTCCGAATAAACTCTTAAAGACCTAGTAATATTTTACATCAATATCAATCGTCATCTTGCTTCAGTCTAATCTGAAAGTTGTAAATTCTGAAAGTTGTAAATCTGCACGAACCCTGGCTAACAATTTGAATCAGCAATGCAAAATTGGGTTTAATTATTTATTTACTAAATACCTAACTAATCACACAGAATTACACATACACATAATTAAATCATAACTTGATTACAAATTACGTCATAAAGGAAAACGGCCCTAGCGGGCGGAACAGATATGACAGCTTGTTACACAAAGGAAAAGGGGCTGGTTTGAGTGAAGGAGCGGGAAGACAGGAACAAAGGTGAAGCTGTGCTATTGTAAATACAGTATCTTATGCATTCTAAATTACCGCCCATTTGAAAAAGGAAAATGCAATAAATATTTACTCTGAGCTACGCTTCGGTAGGTTGGTGGTAGATGGAAGGCCATGTTGCCCAACCGAGTCCTTTGAAGAATGTCTCTGGTTGTCAATTAGATACGTTGTAGTAACGTCGTTGGGTGATAGACTGGATACTCTGTCTGTTCCTTCCTAACCCTCGTTGCATCTGCTGTTGCTAACTCAACGGCTAGGAGGTATCACTTCTGTAGTGAATAAGAGTTCAAGGTTCATACCATTCGCAACCAAAGCTCACGCTGATGTTGGCTTTGTTCTGTAGTTATTATCTGAACCATTCTGACATAGGACCGTCGTCCTACATCCTCAAAACAGGAAGTTATATTGTCGTCAAGGGCTTATATAGGAAGGGAGAGGAGGGTGTGTTTGAAAAGTTTTATAGCCCATGTCCCTTCACAGGGGCGGGCCACTGATTGAGCAGCCCTATCTTATGAAAACCCAAATCTCACATTTTAGAAGCTAAAATCACATTTCATCCCATCACAAATTATTTCATATTCAAACATTTAAATTGAACAACAATTCCATGTGAATCCGATAACTCTGATGTGTAGACTTTCCACTGTAGAGTTTATGTCATCTTATCATTGATGAGAATGTCTCAGATGACAACCGAACTGACACCACCAGTTAATTTCCCCCCCACCTTCTGATGTTCCCCGAATCTCTATGTTACCCAAGGGTTTTGCAAATGTAACCTCAGTAGGGTAGAGAGAAGAAAAAGGGGGGAAGAGATATTTATGACTGTCATAAACCTACCCCCCAGGCCAACGTAATGACAGCACCAATCAGCTCACAGTTCACAATCACATGGCTACAATAATTCACTAAATAGGGGCACCTCTATTATATTATTACTGCACTGTTTAGAGCTAGATACACAAGCATTTCGCTGCACTTGCGATAACATCTGCAAATCTGTGTACGCAACCAATAAACTTCATTTGATTCCACTCTCCCACAATTATTTATAGATTAAAATACGTATTCTGAAACAACAATTTCTGATGAAGGAAAAAGGATACCGCACACTGCTCTTGGTAGTATCACTGATATTTAATAAGTTTACGTATCGGCCTCGCAGCCTTCGTCAGAGTTTTTGTGAATTTTTTAAAATTAGCAACCTTATGTAGACCTAGCCCCACCCACATCCGTTCCACGCATGGAAAGGGGTTGGAGGCAAAGGAAAAACAAATAAGTGCTACCAAATATAACATGCATCTCACAAACACTACAAAAGTGTATAAATAAGACGCTTTCAACACGTCCATAAAACCACAATGAGGACACTGCCACAAAATCTAAAAGGTAGAAATGTCCTGCTTTAGGTCATTAAAATGTACTGCGACTGGATAATCCCTGTCGTTTCTCCTGATTTAACTTTTATGTTCACTAATTCTCTGTTTGAGAGAGCGGGAGGTTTTACCCACATAGCAGAGCCCACATGGACATTTAATAATGTAAATAACATGGGTGGTAGAACACGTAATAATGTCATTTATTTGGAACCGTTTTCCTGTGTGTGGGTGGCAGAAATATTCACACTTCATCATATTGTTGCACTGTGCGCATCCTCTGCATTTATAGTTACCATTTGGCAGAGGGTGTAAAAGATCCTGGCTGATTTTCTTTTGTGGCTGGCAGTTGGAATGAACCAAAATATTGCGTAAATTGCGACCTGTCCTATACACAATAAGTGGTGGATTTTTAAATTCAGCCGGCAAAGCTGGGTCCGATGGTCAAATATGCCAGTGTTTCTTGACCACACCTCCCACTTTTCACAAATTCAAAGTATATGTGGTTGTGAACATTACGGAGTGTTCTTTAGCGGGTCTTTTTTGTAACAGTTAATCTCGTGTTTTTCCCAGTGCCAAATTAAGTGCGTCATCCACACATAGTGGCGAATAGCCTCTTCTTAGAAACCTCATGCGCATCTCCGCTGCTTTTTCTAGATAATCCTCTGTGGAGTGGCTTATACTGCGCAGTCTAAAACATTGGCTTCTCCGAAGTCCTCTTTTTAATGGCTCAGGATGGAAGCTGTCCCCCTGTAATAGAGTATTTCTGTCCGTTTCTTTTCTATACAGAGTTGTACTGTTGCCATGCACCTGCAAAGAGATTGCTCAGATGTGCGAGTGCCTTTTGAATGTTGAAACAACAATTGGTTTGAAATGATTATGTTTTTTTAGTCAAACATATCTGTTTTGGGCTTCGTTGAAGTCTACAAATTATTGGTCATTATGTTCCGGCCCCTCGGCCATCCACTCAAGAAACAATCGTCCCGCGGCTGAATCTAGTTTGTTCTGCTTCCACTGATGCCGACCACAGGCCTGTGCGATTGATGGGGGCTGAACTAGAGCAGTGTTTGTGAGACAAGGGTAGACCCGAAAACTGTTCTTCTCACGAAAACATCAGTAAAGTCCGAACGGTTATGACCCACCATGATAAGCTGAGACTCTCACGAACGTGCACTAGTAATCTGTTTTGCCCTACAAAGCTTACAAGCCGCACATGAGTCGTTAGAAGTTGTAAGAGTCCTAAGGGCTCTTCTACATAGATCCTCATACACTCCCCAAAAAAGGAGCTATTTGACTGTCCCCAAAGGATAACCCATTTGGGTTCCAGACCCTTTCCACAGAGGGTTCTACATGGAACCGACAAGGGTTCTACATGGAACCAAAAAGGGTTCTTCTATGGGGACAGCCGAAGAACCATTATGGGACCCTTTTTTCTAAGAGTGTATACAATCATTGCATTGTGATCTTGTTTCTCATTGTGATCAATGTTATTGCATCAAATATTATGCGGCAGTGAAGACACTTGTGTTCCAAATGGCACCCTATTTCCGGCTTGTAACGTCGATATGTGATGACTCCATAGTCGACGTTACGGCTTGACTAACGGAAAACAATGTCAAATACTTTTCAACTGACCTGGTCTTGGCGATACTTTCTTCATTCTTGATTCGGGAAAAAGTGTATCTTATAAATGTATTCGTCCATTTGCAGGTGGTTCTACAAAAAACAGAGAACATTTGGAAAGTTATTAAATCCATGTTTTGTATCGAGTGAGGAAATGCCTCTTGCATGTGTGTAGATCTTTGTTTTGGTGGCACTGTGTGATGCGGTGTCATCTGCTACATGTGGCCTGGCATCTTCGCATAGAAAGTCCCTGCAAAGATGTTGGGAAATGCTAGATGTGCGGAAGCTAAGATGCCGAGGAACCATGGATTTAAAAAAAACATGTTTTTTAGGAGAATCACCTGCAACTGGAGATTATGATTTACAAGATACACATTTTCCCCGAATCGAGAACGAATCAAATCTAATCAAATTTTATTGGTCACATACACATGGTTAGCAGATGTTAATGCGAGTGTTGCGAAATGCTTGTGCTTCTAGTTCCGACAGTGCAGTAATATCTAACAAGTAGTCTAACAATTCCCCAACAACAACCTACTACACACAAATCTAAAACGGCGAATGAGAATATGTACATATAAATATACGGATGAGCGAAGAAAGTATTGACAAGACCAGGTTCGTCGAAAAATATATGGGAGCATTTTCCAATAGCCAATCCGTAACGCCGACTATGGAGTCATCACATATCGGCTTTACAAGCCTTAGCTAGCTGAAGTTGAGATTGAAAAGGCTGTTTCAGGGCAGATCACTCCTCCTCCATTGTCAGCTAGGGGAATTTTCTTTCCCCTGAGAAACTCCTGCTGTTTGACAGAATTACTAAGGGCAGATTCAATTCAGCCCAGCAGTTCTCCATTTTACAAACCCAGGGAGAGAGAAAGGGAATGAACAGTTTAAGGTCAGAAGCTGAGTGGCATCCTCAACAAAAACCTAAACAGTTTTATCACTCTCCAGCTGGATAAGGACAATGGAGGGAAAGAAGGAAAAGTGCATTTAGAAATGGTAACAAAAATACATTTGAACAAAAATAAAATGTTCTGACCCCTTATTCTAAACACAGATAATGTTTAATGACACATTCACCAGTATCACATTGTAGATCAATTACAAATTCACGTCATTATGTCCACGGTTGCAGATAAGAGCAAGTGAATACCACATACATGTCTCAACAGGTCCTTGTGCCTGTGGCAGCAGGGTTTGCTGTAAGCCATGGTCTTTACCTTACTAATCCCATGGTTTTATACATTTCCTACTCCATCCACTCCCTCCCTCCTTAGCCACGGTCAATAAATAACTGTCACGGCAAGGAGAAGCAATGCTTTATCTATCCTCTTCGTGCTGCTTGTGTGGGAGTCAATCTGTTCATTTCAATGGGAGGCATGATAGATGCAGCGCTAGGATTATTCTACACAACTAGAGGAACAGGAACTGCATTTCTTAGTTCATCTCCCCTATAACCATTCATCTAGCTGACTTGGACATGTATCCACATCACTACCAAGGGAAATGACTAGCCAAGAAAGGCTCCGTGTTTTCTGTTTTCATTCAGATTCTGTGCCAAACGTCTCGCCGGGACTTTCGTCTTTATTTTCCGTGTATACACATGGATCAGCATTTTAATAAAGAACATTTTTCCCAGCACTCATTCCCTGGGCTTAACAATGCACTGACAATGAGACTGGCATGGAGGAATGTCAGTGATTGTCCTGACATTCAATTCTAGCCGGACTGAATGATGGCTTATATACCCGTCACATGAGGTTGGTGGCAACATAATTGGGGGGAAAAGGCTGGAGTGACTGGACCGGAATCAGTGGAATGGTATCAAACACTGTACATCAATCAAGTGGTTTCCAGGTGTTTGATGCCATTCCAGTTGCGCCTTTCCGGCCATTATTATGAGCCATTCTCCCCTCAGCAGCCTCCTGTGATACCAGTGAATATTGTTCCTCCTATTTCTCTCTGTTGGCTTGTTTATTTTTGTTACATTAAATGCAGACATTGTAGGATGCAGTATTGTACTCTTTCCAGGCTCTATTCTAGACAGGAGTGTGGAGAAAAAAAGATTTCTCTAAATATACACTACTGGTCAAATTTTTAGAACACCTACTCATTCAAGGGTTTTTCTTTATTTTTACTATTTCTATATTGTGGAATAATAGTGAAGACATAACAACTATGAAATAACACATATTTCCATATGTGGTTAAGTTAGCCTTTAATTGTAAATAAATCACAGACAGAGTTACCAGCAAAGAACCCACACACCTCCTCCATGCTTTACAGTGGGAAATACATATGCGAAGATCAGTTGGAACCAAAAATCTCCAATTTGGACAAATTTCCACCGGTCTAATGTCCATTGCTCGTGTTTCTTGGCTCAAAAAAGTATCTTCTTCTTATTGGTGTCCTTCAGTGGTGGTTTCTTTGCAGGAATTCGACCATGAAGGCCTGATTCACAGAGTCTCCTCTGAACAGTTGATGTTGAGATGTGTCTGTTACTTGAGCTCTGTGAAGCATTTATTTTGGCTGCAATTTCTGAGGCTGTTAACTCTAATGAACTTCTCCTCTGCAGCATAGGCAACTCTGGGTCTTCCATTCCTGTGGCGGTCCTCATGAGAGCCAGTTTCATCATAGCGCTTGATGGTTTTTGCGACTGCACTTGAAGAAACTTTCAAAGTTCTTGAAATGTTCCGTATTGACTGACCTTCATGTCTTTAAGTAATGATGGACTGTCATTTCTCTTTGCTTATTTGACCTGTTCTTGCCATAATATGGACTTGGTCTTTTACCAAATAGGGCTATTTTCTGTATACCACCCCTACCTTGTCACAACACAACTGATTGGCTCAAACGCTTTAAGAAGGAAAGAAATTACACAAATTAACTTTTAACAAGGCACACCTGTTAATTGAAACGCATTTCAGGTGACTACGTCATGAAGCTGGTTGAGAGAATGCCTAGAGTGTGCAAAGCTGTCGTCAAGGCAAAGGGTGGCTATTTGAAGAATCTCAAATATCAAATATATTTTCATTTGTTTAAAACTTTTTTGGTTAATACATGATTCCATATGCATTATTTCATAGTTTTGATGTCTTCACTATTATTCTGCAATGTAGAAAATAGTAAAAAATAAAGAAAAACCCTTGAATGAGTAGGTGTTCTAAAACTTTATACCAGTAGTGTACGTATCAACATTCTTTTGGTATTCACCCAAGTAGAGAGGTGGATTAGACCTGCTCTTAATCACAATCAGTCTCTATGACATCACCACTTCACCTGACTAACATGGGTGAAGTTCCATATTCCATACGGTACATGCATTCCATGCATTATAGCCAGGTTGCACGTGCCTATCAGAGTGCAGGTACACCGATGTGCAGTACATAGAACTTATAGGTGACAAAAGCAGTTCATCAGGAAAGCGTGAAGGTGTCTGAAGGAGGGAGGATGGAGGGATGGGGTTAAATTGCCTGCTAATAGTCTTTCTCTCTCCAGCTGTTTGAAGCTGAGGTGCAGCTGTCTAAGACTGCATCCTAAATGGAACCCTTTTCTCTGCATGATGCTCTACTTTTGAGGGACACTACCCTATGGGTCCTGGTCAAAAGTAGTGCACTATGTAGGGAATAGGGTTCCATTTGGGACGCAAGCCTAAGTCTGGGATGTTGCCTGAGAGGTGACCCACCTGGGGACCCCAGCATCCATACTACCACTCCCATTTCTCCCCACTTATTTGGCCACAACAAATTCATTCTGAACAGACCTGGAAAGGCACGATACAGCTGGATGTTGGCTAATAGTCAAGCAATTTGGTCTCCGTCTACTGTGTCTGTTGTATTAAGGAACTGCATGATTGAATGTTGGATGAGGTGAATATTTTATTTGGTCTGCTAACACATGATTTGCACAGTATGGCCTAGATATTTAGGTGGATAAATTGCTGGGAAGAGACCTTGCAGGTGACTGATGACTACAGTAATGAGGGAAAAAATGTCTGGTGTCTTCCATGTTGTTTATTTTCAAAATGTGGTTAGACTTTCACAGTCTATCCAAATTCCTAATCGGTGTCATAACATCTTCTTGAACAATGTATTGACCCCTCCCCCCCCCCCCCCCACACACACACATATCATTTTCACAACTTAGTTGGCACTGCACAAGAGAGAAAGTAGTCCTGAATTCTATACAGAAACGCCATTACACTAATGTTTTATGTATCACACCTACTGCTGCAACAACAAACAAACAACAACTATGACCATCAGTGCTTGGCTCAATCCCACTGGCACAGACACACACACGAAAGAGGCTGTTGTGTCTGATAAATATACATGGAGCAGATCCCAGCGGCCATAAATATGTTGAATGGCTTAATTACGACACCAGGCAACATTTGAGTGTTGTCGACATTTCACCAGTCAGAACTTACTTTCAAAGTAGTTTGTGTTGTTTTCTCTCTCTCTCTCTGCTGTATTTCCCAAACTACTGAAATTATTTTGTCCAGTAACAACAACATGGTGTTTTATCCACGGTGACCTAAATAAATCACCAGTATCTCTCGTTTGGAAACCTCGGCAACAAGCTGCTACGCTCGCTCTTAGATCATAAAGGCCTTTGAACTAGTCCTCCCAGACCCCCAGACTGGTTATTAACGAATCCATTATTTTGAAAAGAGAGAGTCCTCATTATCATCCTGATATCAACGCATCCCACAAAGAGAGAGAGAGAGTCCCAAACGAAAAGCAGTTGGTTTCACACTACTGTCTTCACAGGCCTGTCAAATTAAGGGGGTCCTCTCATTACACTTTGAGGATCACTCTCCGAAATAACAGAATCAATGAATTATGCAAAATCAATTCTGAATATTGCATTCATAGCAGAGGGGATCCAGTATCCCATATGACTAGGCTAGCGTACCTCCTCTTCCTATTTTTGGCGTCGGGAAAAAAAAGCCCTCACAATGGCACAGTACAACAGTCCCCACAATCACACTGAACTGTTCTTCAGTCTATGGAGCTCTTCTGTGTTTTCTTAGAGAACGGCCTGGAGGAGATAAGGGAGGAGAGAGGAGGCTATCATTGATTGGACTGGAGAGTGGCTGGGTCTGGATAACATCAGAGGTTCTTGGAAGATGGCTGCAGTTCTGGGAAGTGGGAAGAAAAATAACGGTCATAGGGTGGTGCCTCGTTAATAAATATTCTGTTTTCTCCAAGATCATTTCAGTTTCTTCGTTCAGTTTTCAAAGAGAGAAAATGAAATGTAGATTAGACGACGCCACTGATGCAACTTATGATCAAACAAACATCACATAACTGACAGATAAGGGTGTTTACCAATTTACTCCCTGTAGCTTCCTAAGATACTAGTACCACTGTATATACAGTATTGCCAGCCATGCCAAATAGAGAGCCAAAAGATGGAAGCAGAAATAAAACAACTTGTTTTCTAAATACATAAAATATTCCACATTCTATTAGTTTTACTGCTAATCACTTTTTCTGCCACACTGTTTATTTTATTGACCTCATTTGAACAGCTGCAGACTGCATGATTTTGTTTAATTCTGCCCTCCTTTTATCCCTGGAAGGCACAGAAGAGAGATAATTGAATTGCACCGAACACATATTCGGTGCAATTCAATATATATATTCAAACTTGAGATGAGGTCGCACCGGTAGGCTGTGAATCTTAATTTTCTGCCTCGATAAACCCTGTCTAATTGTTACGATTATAATTAGGGGAATAGTAACAACCATGCTTCAGTGTGCTGCTATGAGGAATATGTTACAGCTGTTCTAGAATAACATGGCATCTCTACCATTCCAGATGCTGTATCTTTTAAAAAAAAACTACTGATTGATAAGTTCAGTATTCCACTACTGACTTCTGATGAAAGTAAACACAATGCCAAGATAAATATGGCAAACGCATCTTCAAACAATCAAAACACAGAGGTGGCTAACCTTCAATTCATTGACTTTGGGGAAGTGATAGAGCATAAAGTTGACACACCCTGGAAAGCCCCAGGACAATCAAAGAGTGTAGGTTTGGGGTTATTCTGTGCTTATGCATCCGTATTTCAGCGCCACACCCACCACAGTGGTGCACGGCCAAATAGCTCTATTTTTTATGTCATCTAAGTTCCAATCCAAGTGCCAATGCCGTTTAGAAAACTCCAGGCATTTACATTTGCTTTCATGGAGGACTGGATTAAATTTCAAAGATGACCACACAAATTATTTTTATCATGAGCCAAATCCATTGGTTTTCTACACAAAGTTGCAAATGCAATGTTGTGTTCTATTTAATAGACACGAGAGACCAGCAAAATGGATAAAGAATGTGTCTGTATAGGTTGGTGTCATGGCTTGCTGAAATTAAATTGGAACAATTCTACCCACTGGTCACACCATATAATTTTAACGTGGATAATTGGGTAATATTTGGTTGAGACGTTGATAAATGAGATTGCAACCTATATTCACCCACTCAAAAAGACAGCCAAAAGTTTGCTAAATTTCCCACTATGCTTTCACTATTCAAAAATCACAACCAAATTCCAAAGGAAAAACAATGTCTGATTATTGGTTTACATCACTGTGCTTTCAACCATTTAAAAGCACAGCAAAGTTCAAATGGGAATACAATGTCAGATGAATGCGTTATGACTGTGCTTCATCTAATGGCAGAACCAAACCGGATTGCAGTTGAGATTACATGAAAAGTACACGGAGCAATTGATCAATGCCGTTCGAGATTCTGTGCAGATTATTACAGCAATTGTGAAGATCTCGAACAACAACCTACGCATGCTATCTTGAACATGCACGCTTTATATTATTACATAGGAAGAAATGTACAGTCACAGTAACCTCAAAATGTGGCCATGGACGCGTTAGCCGACTAGGTGAAAAAACTGCCAATGTGCCCTTGAGCAAGGCACTTAACTCTAATTGCCCTTGTAAGTCGCTCTGGATACGAGCATCTACTAAATGACCAACATGTAAATATACATTTAATGTTACGTTACTTTGTAAGATACAATAAATATTCTAATATTAAGGCTACTTCAAAAGTTATATTATCTTGTGTTTGGTTGTCAATGCAACCAAATATCAACATTTGAAAGAGATGTATCTTCTGCTTGGATAGTTCCATCTGTGCCACTGACTTCTGACTTCAATTCCAGTTTGTCTACGCATTAATATGTTGGATTCGCGTCTCTATCTCAACCAAAAATGTTGTCGTATTCGAAGTTAAAGAATAGGACTAAATTGAATCAAACTTTAAATGCACTTTAAATTAAGTTTAATTTAACCCTATTCTTTAACGTTTGTTTTGGTTGATATGAAGACGTGAATCCAGCATATCAATTATACATTTGTAGACCAACTGGAATTAAAGTCAGACTATCATGACACAAGGCGAGACCCAGATGGAGACACAGGAGGCAGATGGTTGGAGTCTTAAAATGTTTATTAATCCAAAGAGGTAGGCAAGACAATGGTCAAGGACAGGCAAAAGGTCAAAACCAGATCAGAGTCCAGGAGGTACAGAGTGGCAGACAGGCTCGTGGTCAAAGCAGGCAGAATGGTCAGGCAGGCAGAATGGTCAGGCAGGCAGGCAGGCAGGCAGAATGGTCAGGCAGGCGGGTACAAAGTCCAGAGAACAGTCAAGGGTCAAATCCGGGAGGACTAGAAAAAGGAGAATAGCAAAAGGAGTACCGGGACAACACGCTGTTTGACTTGACTTAAACATGAAAGACGAACTGGCACAGAGAAACAGAAAACACAGGGATAAATACACTGGGGAAAATCAGCAACACCTGGATGGGCGTGGAGACAATCACAGGAACAGGTGAAACAGATCAGGGCGTGACACAGACTAAGTCAGTGGCACAGATGGAACTATCCAAGCAGAAGATACTCCTTCAAATCTTGATCAATTGGTTGCGCCGACAACCAAAGACATATCAATTTTACAAAACGTCATTACATATGAAATCAACCGGAGCTTGAATCCCTAGGCCTATTGTATTATGCCCCCCCCCCCCCCCCAAAAAAAAACAATAATCTGGGTTGAATTAAAACAATAGCTGTTGATGACTTTGCAAATGCTATATAATTCTAATTAGCATTATTTATGAAATATGAGTGATAAAGTATGGTTACATTTCATTTGCTCTGTGAAACCTACCCTTTGGAATGGATCTCTTTAGTTTTAAGTGGAGATCTCTCGACATTCTTTTCCTTGAAGCACATTGGTAATACTCAGTGACAAATATCACAGCCCTAAGCAGGGCTTGGTTAAAACCCTGGATGAGAAACTAAAGGATAGCTGTATATCAATTCTCCAGTAGGAGGTGATGCCCAGGCTATAGTTTTTTCTGATAGTTTTACTGATCATTTTAAAGGTACAAATGTAGCATATTAAAAGGCTTGTCTATGTCGAAACTTGGTGACAATGATTGCATAATGCTATGGTTGAAATGTCACCATCAAAACAACAGTTGATTACTGTTTTTCAAAGATCCAATGTATTTTCCAAGTAGATTCCACGTCACAATACATTGACAAATTGCATTGAAACAACGCTGATTCAACCAGTGTGTGACCAGAGGGTTGTTCATCTTTATCAAGGGTGCCAATCATTTTGGACCTGACTGTATGTGGGTGCATACAGAAATCACTGAAGATTCATTGGCGTATTCAGTCCACATGTTCACCATCTGCTGTAATCCCTGGCAGGGAGGCTTACAGTTTGAACGGGGGGCTCGTGGGCTGCTCCAGAGGCAAACATGGTGATGGGCTACTGGCTGCTTGCTGTGGTGGTCATCAGCTCGCACAAAGACACAGCCACTCTGAAAGCGCTCAGCTCAGGGTCCAGGCAGCATTCGTAAAAAATGTCTCATTTGCTGTTAATCCATCATCCCCTTAACGCCGCACGCTGGCTGTTCTCAAACGCATGCATCAATGCCAGACACGGGTAGAGTAAACTCTCTAGCCCCTGCAGTGGCCTTACCCCCTGAACAGTGTGTGTGTTTGTGTTTGTGCGTGTGTGTCCACCAGTGCCAATGAAAACAAATGCACTCAGCATAAACATATGTAAACTCTGGCTCGTGCCAGGGGAGTCTCAGTGTGGAAAGTGCCATTAATGATGTGATTTTAGATGCCTGGCTATTTGGTTTATTGATGTAATACAGACAGGGAAGGACCATAGAGTAGTGTAATCAGAATTAGACATTTACATTTCAGCAGATACTCTTATCCAGAGCAGGTGATACAGATTTATACTTCTTCATACGGGTCCCCCATGGGAATCAAGCCCACAACCCTGGCATTGCAAGCACCATGCTCTACCAACTGAGCTTCACGGGACCATTTTTTCATCTAAAGTGGATGTACACGGCAATAGAGCTACAGTATGAGTGCGTAAGCCAAAAGCCAAAAAAAGGAAATCGATTGGCATACAAACCCAGCTTCACAGCATTAACACATTCAAGTCACAGTAAAAAAAAAAAATGTAATGTTTTCAGAACAGATGGTCCTATTTTATGCAAACGAACATTGTGCAAACGAGAGCCCGGAAGGCTTGCCCACTTTTTCTGTCTTTTAATTGGCAAAGACGACAGAGGTGCCAGACGTTGCAGGTGGTGGCAAGGTAGCTAACACTTTCTTTTGTCACATCCTGAGAGAGAATTATACATTTACTGTTATTTCCAACCATACCTGAATTGGCACTGCCATCTGTATGCTGAGAGCATGAACCTTTCATGCTCTGTGTGATCTCACTGTTTCTCAAAGCTCAGACAGCTGAACATTTTGCTAGGCGCTTGCACTTCTCAGCAGGCTCCTGGCTCACCGCAGAAACAGCAACCAGTACTTTTTATACTACAACAACCTATGGCAGGTAAGGAAGGTGAGTTTTGTACATTATATATACAAAAGTATGTGTACACCCCTTCAAATTAGTGGATTCAGATATTTCAACCACACCCATTGCTGACTGGTGTATAAAATCGAGCACACAGCCATGCAATCTTCAAAGACAAACATTGGCAGTAGAATGGCCTCACTGAAGAGCTCAAGGACTTTCAACGTGGCACTGTCATAGGATGACACCTTTACAAAAAAGTCAATTCCACGGCCCAGCAGCCACACGCAAGCCTAAGATCACCATGCGCAATGCCAAGCGTCGGCTGGAGTGGTGTAGAGCCATTGGACGCTGGAGCAGTGGAAACGCGTTAACTGGAGTGATGAATCCCGCTTCACCATCTGGCAGTCCGATGGACAAATCTGGCTATGGTGGATCCAAGGAGAATGCTACCTGCCCCAATGCATAGTGCCAACTAATGTTTGGTGGAGTCTGACTCTGTTTTTCATGGTTTAGGCTAGGCCCCTTAGTTCCAGTGAAGGGAAATCTTAACGCGACAGCATACAATGGCATTGTAGACGATTCTGTGTTTCCAACTTATTATTATTTAATTTTTTTATTATATATTTTTTTATTTCACCATTATTTAACCAGGTAGGCCTGGTTGAGAACAAGTTCTCATTTACAACTGTGACCTGGCCAAGATAAAGCAAAGCAGTGCGACACAAACAACACAGAATTACACATGGAATAAACAAACGTACAGTCAATAACGCAATAGAAAAAAATCTATATACAGAGTGTGCAAATGTAGTAAGATTAGGGAGGCTTCGGCAATAAATAGGCCGTAGAGGCGTAATAATTACAATTTAACATTAACACTGGAGTGATAGATGTGCAGAAGATGATGTGAAAGTAGAGATACTGGGGTGCAAAGGAGAAAAAATAAATAACAATATGGGGATGAGGTAGTTGGGTGGGCTATTTACAGATGGGCTGTGTACAGGTGCAATGATCGGTAATCTGCTCTGATAAACTGATGCTTAAAGTTAGTGAGGGAGATATAAGTCTCCAACTTCAGTGATTTATGCAATTCATTCCAGTCATTGGCAGCAGAGAACTGGAAGGAAAGGCAGCCAAGGGAGGAATTGGCTTTGGCGATGGCCAGTGAAATATACCTGCTGGAGCGTGTGCTACGGGTGGGTGTTGCTATGGTGACCAGTGAGCTGAGATAAGGAGGGGCTTTACCTAGAAAAGACTTATAGATGATCTGGAGCCAGTGGGTTTGGTGACGAATATGAAGCGAGGGCCTACAGGTCGGAGTGGTGGGTAGTATATAGGGCTTTGGTGACAAAGCGGATGGAACTGTGATAGACTACATCCAATTTGTGGGAACAGTTTAGGGAAGGCCCTTTTCTGTTTCAGCATGACAATGCCCCCGTGCACAAAGCGAGGTCCATACAGAAATGGTTTGTCGAGATCGGTGTGGAAGACCTTGACTTGCCTGCACAGAGCCCTAACTTCAACCCTATCGAACACCTTTGGGATGAATTGGAATGCCAACTGCGAGCCAGGCCTAATCACCCAAAATCAGTGCCCGACCTCACTAATGCTCTTGTTGCTGAATGTCCCCACGGCAAAGTTCCAACATCTAGTGGAAAGCCTTCCCAAAAGAGTGGAGGCTGTTATAGCAGAAAATGGGGGACCAACTCCATATTAATTCCCATGATTTTGGAATGAGATGTTCGATGAGCAGGTGTCCACATACGTTTAGTCATGTAGTGAATCTATCTCTCTCTCTCTGTCTATATGCCCTAATGTTGGTATTGGCTATACAACACAAACAGATCTGGGATCGGGCTAACTTGGCAGCTCTGATTAGCTGTTATTCTGGAGTGTGTCAGTGTAATTAAGGAATATGATCTGAATTGCCCCTGGTCTGGGTAGGTCTGTTCAACTTTCCTCCTCAAGGCTTGGCCATTGAACGAAACACATTTTGCCTCAGAAGTTGACCTCCAAAATAAACTATAACAACTTGTGCTTGAATCCAGCACAGGCAGAAACCAACCTGGTACCAGATTGTCAAAAAATGTGCTCCCTTAAAGGCCTAGTTTTTGGACATCGACCAGATGAGGAAATAAATACTACGAAATCCCAAAAAATGATTGGCCTTTTCCACAGAATAAGACGTGCGTTTGATGTTTGATCCGATTTCATATCCAAAGATGAATTGTGGTAGAAATGTGCTCCTGATCAGTGTGTGTTGGATTGTGCATGTTATAAATTATTTACTTCCTGCAACATCTGTTCTCTGGTCAAGTGTCATCTGGTGACTATTGGAATCACAGGAAATTATGGGATTAACTCTTGGCACGTACCACGAGAATACGCAGGACCACTTCACTTCCTCTCTGATGTTGAGGACTGAAATTAAATGTAATCTCAGACAATCCGTTGGCAATTGATTTTGGCATCAATCAATATAATTTGGATTTTCTTCCTGGATGTAGGTAATCCAGAATCTGGATTTCGTTGGTGAGGGAATTCCCTCAAAGAGTCAAAATATCTCTATTTTTGGATCAACAGAGATTTCAACCAGGAGACCAAATTTAAAATGCAGTGTGGCACCACCACAGTTATAGGCCTATGGTGTTAAACTTGATAGATAAGTAGCTTTCTCTTGCTGAACGTCTGGCTGCTTGCCTTGCAGAGAGTCTGAGGCATGTGGTAACAGTGTAGGCCATGATGATCTATGTGGGCCGTTTAGGGTAAACACTGTAAATAAATAATGCTATCATTGGCACACCCATCAGTTGATTATAATGGATAAACACCATTTTTTAGGGGGGACTAGATGAAGTTGATCTCAGGAGACCTTTTTCACAACGAAGAATAACAAACTGCAAACAAGAATAAGAGTGTAAACTACAGATGGGTTTTGAAACTGTGATGACTACGCTTACACCTGTGTCAATATATGGGATATTTACATAGGGTTCTCTGAAAACATGTAGAGTGATTCAAGACCAACATTTAGTCAGGCATTGATTCCTCCCATTTTCATTAAAATAGGCCTCCAAATTCAATTAAAGCTGTTCTCCGAAATCAAATGATTGAATTAAGGCTCACATTAGCTCCTGCTTACTAAACCATTTTGTGCTGTGCCTAGCTTTAATTGCTGAAGCTCTTGATGGGAGAAGAAAAACATTTCAGTGTTGTGTGTGTGTGTGTGTGTGTGTGTGTGTGTAACTACGGGATACAGACTTTTGAGATAAAACATAACATTTCGTAGAAAGAAAAGCGACCGACAACACCAAGCTAACATGTGTGACTGCAGTGAGAGGATTAATAATAAGCTCCCTTATTGAAAGGCCTCACTCATAAGTTGTCTTGCTCTCCCCAGGGAGCCAGCAAGCTACTGCAGGCAAAGATCACATTGTTGTTGTTTTTTTTTTTCCATTACTCGAAAATTCCTCATAACTCCCAAGCACAAACACAACACCCCTGGGGGTAGAACGCAGGGGGAACGGAAGCTTTAAAACACCTATGAGGCCTTCAATTAGTCCTGAGAGCATGTTATGTTACGGATCTAGTTTATGTTCCCTCAATAAAACATGTCTGGCTTGCTCCCTGCTGCTGGAATCTGGGGCATGGCGAAGGATGAAGGAAACATGGCTGAATTAATACAGAACTTCATACAGGCTTCAAACTGATCAAAACTTAATAAAGGCATCATACTGAACCAGACTTCATACAGGCCTTATACAAGCCACATAGAAATTCAGAAGACGTTCACTAGGCTTTGATTCATCCCACACTTTTTTTTTTTTAAGCAGGCATTGTGTACTGGACATGATCAAAGGGGTGTTGGGAACCTTCCAGGTTAGGGTTGTTGGAGGATGGAGAAAGGTCTCACAGCAACCCGCATCCAGGGAAACTCCAGGGGAAAAAACTAACTTTGGCCTTGGATAAAATAAATCTAATTCTATGACTGTGGTCCATGATGTTAAACAATTCACTAATCCATCAAAATCTCTGGATATGAACATTGTTTTTGTAAGAGCCTGCTACCTAGAAAAAAAGGACCTTTGGTTAATAATGTAGTTTCAGTTCGCAAATAGCATTTCGAAAGCTTATTGGAAGCAGAAATGACAGATGTTTGTGGTGTGGACATTACTCAATAAATGCTGGAGTAAAAATATCTCAGAAGGCACTTATGTGCATGCTGAATAGAACTAATCCTCTCTGTGAATCACTACAGTAAAAAGGATGGATAAAGAGCTACTGAAGTGACTTGGCCATTTGAGAAGCAGGTTCTACTTCTGAGTTTTGGCAATTGGGTCAAGCCAAACGGCCTCAAACCTCACCTGCTAGTATCAATATAAGTTACATTCAGTCCATATGATTGATTAAACCTACTTCAGCAGTGATCAAGATGATTATTTTAAATCAAGGTCCCTTTTTAATTTGAGTCTACAACATCAAATACAACTTGTTTTTGTTGTCATTGAAAAGTATAGGATACTTAGCAGAAACTTGTTACTACTGTATGTAACATGACTGAGTGTAATGGGGGTCAGTCTGCTGCTTGCAGCTTGGCTTCCTCCACTGTTCGACTGCCTCTTACTGGGCTCGAACTAGTGACCCTCTGCTCCGTAACACACGTGACCGCCAAATGCCACCCCATTCCCTATATAGTGCCCTATGTGTCCTGCTCAAAAGTAGTGCCCTGTAAAGTACACACGGTTCCATTTGGGACACATCCATGGTGCTGCCTGTGCGGCATGAGTGAATTCACAATTCAAAGGACGGACGGACAGACAGGCAGACAGACAGACAGGTGTGTTTCATTACTTTAACCTTTATACATCCCTGTTGGGCTTATTAACTCTATACCTTCATCACTCCCACATGACTTGTTTGCCAGGTTATATCTGGTGATAATTGGTAATTAAACTGGTGTAAGCTCCACTTTATCACCTGTTTAATTCCTTATGCAGATTGCAAGGTCAGCGACCTTAAATAGACAGAGTCCACGTCCCAAATGACACCCTATTCCCTACATAGTGCACCACTTTTGACCAGGGCCCATAGGGCTTTGTTCAAAAGTAGAGCACTATATAGGGAATAGGGTGTCATTCGGGATGCAGTAGTGTCTGGCTGATTCAAGTCAAAGTAAATACGTCTGTAATTATGTTGTAAAGAAAAATTAAGGTCAATTAAAAGGAGAAATTCTCAAAGACCAATTAAATTAAATGTGTTTTTGTTTTTCAGGGTCTATCTTTTCATCATCCATCTGAATAAATGTGTCAGACTCAGTTTGCAGACTGTTAGAATGGCAATGTTCAAGGTGAATAGAAAGCAATCAGGTTGTTTCTACCTTCAATAGTGTTAATTAGCATGTCATTTCTCTGTCAACAATCACAAGCACTTTGTTTTACAAAGATGTTATCCTTTGTAGAACGCATTCGCCAATATTAGTGGTAACGGCGCCGGAGGGGATGGCTGCCGTTTTACGGCCTCTAACCAACTGTGCTATTTTGTGTGTTTTTCCACGTTGTTTGTAACTTTCTTTGTTAGTAACGGTGCTACTACCGTCTCTTATGACCAAAAAGAGCTTCTGGATATAAGAACAGCGATTACTCACCTCGAACTGGATGAAGATTTTGTCTTTAATGAATCCGACGTGAAGGATATACTGCTTCTCCAAGACAAGGCCCAAATCCCTGTCATTTGTGTAAATAAAAGATGGAAATACAGGGGGCTGAGTGCTGGGTGCCTTGTGAGAATTCGCCAGCGAGTGGGTAACCCAACATGCAATCACTGGAAAATAAACTGGATGATCTCCGTTCGAGAGAATCCTACCAACGGGACTTCTAAAACTGTTATATCTTATGTTTCACAGAGTCTTGGCTGAACGACAACACAGATAATATACAGTTGGCTGGGTTTTCCATGCATCGGCAGGACCAAGCATCGACGTCTAGTAAGATGGGGTGGGGGGTGGGGGGGATCTATTTGTTAATAACAGCTGGTGTGCAAAGTCTAATATTAAGAAAGACTTGAAGTATTGCTCGCCTGAGGTAGAGGACCTCATGATAAGCTGTAGACCACACTATCTACCAAGAGAGTTTTCATCTATATTTTTGTAGCCGTTTATTTACCACCACAAACCGATGCTGGCACCAAGACCGAACTCAACGTGCTGTATAAGGCCATCAGCAAACAAGAAAATGCTCATCCAGAAGTGGCGCTCCTAGTGGCCGGGGATTTTAATGCTAGGAAACTTAAATCCGTTTTACCTCATTTCTACCAGCATGTCACATGTGCAATCAGAGGACAAAAAACTCTAGACTACCTTTACTCCACACACAGAGATGCATACAATGCTCTCCCTCGCCCTCCATTTGGCAAATCTTACCATAATTCTACCTCCTGATTCCTGCTTACAAGCAAAAACTAAAGCAGCAATTACATGTGACTTGCTCAATACAAAAATTGTCAGATGACGCCGATGCTACACTACAGGACTATTTTGCAAGCAAAGACTGGAATATGTTCCAGGATTCATCCAATAGCATTGAGGAGTATACCACTTCAGTCACCAGCATCTTCACCGAGGGCGTCAACGAAGACGTCCCCACAGTGACCGTACGTACGTATCCCAACCAGAAGACATGGATTACAGGCAACATCTGCACCGAGCTAAAGGCTAGAGCTACCGCTTTCAAGGAGCGGGACACTAATCCGGACACCTATAAGAAATTCTGCTATGCCCTCAGATGAACCATCAAACAGGCAAAGTTTCAATACAGGACTAAAACTGATTCCTACTGCACTGGCTCTGACACTCGTCCGATGTGGCAGGGCTTGCAAGCTATTACGGACTACAAAGGAAAACCCAGCCACGAGCTGCCCAGTGATCACGTTCTCCATAGCCAATGTGAGCAAGACCTTTAAACAGGTCAACATTCACAAGTCCGCGGGGCCAGATGGATTAACAGGATGTGTACTTAGAGCATGTGTAGACCAACTGGCAAGTGTCTCTTTCAACCTCTCCCTGACCGAGTCTGTAATACCTACATGTTTCAAGCACATCATCAAAGCCCCTGTGCCCAAGAAAGCGAAGGTAACCTGCCTAAATGACTACTGCCCCGTAGCACTCATGTAGATAGCCATGAAGTGCTTTGAAAGGCTGGTCATGGCTCACATCAACACCATCATCCCGGAAACTCTAGACCAACTCCAATTCACATACCACCCCAACAGATCCACAGATTCAATCGTACTCCACATTGCACCTTTCTCAACACCATAGTGCCCACAAAGTTCATCACTAAGCTAAGGACCCTGGGACTATACACCTCCCTCTGCAACTGGATCCTGGACTTCCTGAAAGGCCACCCCCAGGTGGTAAGGGTAGGCAACAACACATCTGCCATGTTGATCCTCAACACGGGGGCCCCTCAGGGGTGCGTTCTTAGTCCCCTCCTGTACTCCCTGTTCACCCACGACTGCGTGGCCAAGTACGACTCCAACACCATCATTACATTTGCTGACGATACAACAGTGGTAGGCCTGATTTCGAACAACGATGAGACAGCCTATAGGGAGGAGGTCAGAGACCTTACAGTGTGGTGCCAGGACAACAACCTCTCTCTCAGTGTGAGCAAGACAAAGGAGCTGATCGTGGACTACAGGAAAAGGAGGGCTGAACATGCCCCGGGGCTGTAGTGGAGGAGGTCGAGAGTTTCAAGTTCCTTGGTGTCCACATCACCAACAAACTATCATGGTCAAAACACACCACAGTGGTGAAGAGTGCACGACAACACCTTTTCCCACTCAGGAGACTAAAAGGATTTGGCATGGGTCCCCAGATTCTGGAAAAGTTATACAGCTGCACCATCGAGAGCATCCTGACCAGTTGCATCACCACATGGTATGGCAACTGCTCGGCATCCGACAATAAGACGCTACAGAGGGTACTGCGTACGGCCCAGTACGCATCCAGCATCCAGGACCTATATGCTAAGTGGTGCCAGAGGAAGGGCCCAAAAATGGTCAAACACTCACCCAATTCATAGACAGTTCTCTCTGCTACCGCATGGCAAGCGGTATCGGAGAGCCAAGTCTAGATCCAAAAGGCTCCTTAACAGCTTCTACCTCGAAGCCATAAGACTGCTGAACAATTAATCAAATGGCCACCCAGACTATTTACATTCCCCCCCCTTTGTTTTTACACGGCTGCTACTCGCTGTTTATCATCTATGCATAGACACTTTACCCCTACCTACATGTACAGATTATCTTGACTAACCTGTATCCCCGCACATTGACTCAGTACCGGTACCCCCTATATATAGCCTCGTTATCGTTATTTTATTGTGTTACTTTTAATTTGATTTTTTTACTTTAATTAATATAGTAAATATTTTCTTACAGTGCCTTGCAAAAGTATTCGGCCCCCTTGAACTTTGCGACCTTTTGCCACATTTCAGGCTTCAAACATAAAGATATAAAACTGTATTTTTTTGTGAAGAATCAACAACAAGTGGGACACAATCATGAAGTGGAACGACATTTATTGGATATTTCAAACTTTTTTAACAAATCAAAAACTGAAAAATTGGGCGTGCAAAATTATTCAGCCCCCTTAAGTTAATACTTTGTAGCGCCACCTTTTGCTGCGATTACAGCTGTAAGTCGCTTGGGGTATGTCTCTATCAGTTTTGCACATCGAGAGACGGAATTTTTTTCCCATTCCTCCTTGCAAAACAGCTCGAGCTCAGTGAGGTTGGACGGAGAGCATTTGTGAACAGCAGTTTTCAGTTCTTTCCACAGATTCTCGATTGGATTCAGGTCTGGACTTTGACTTGGCCATTCTAACACCTGGATATGTTTATTATTGAACCATTCCATTGTAGATTTTGCTTTATGTTTTGGATCATTGTCTTGTTGGAAGACAAATCTCCGTCCCAGTCTCAGGTCTTTTGCAGACTCCATCAGGTTTTCTTCCAGAATGGTCCTGTATTTGGCTCCATCCATCTTCCCATCAATTTTAACCATCTTCCCTGTCCCTGCTGAAGAAAAGCAGACCCAAACCATGATGCTGCCACCACCATGTTTGACAGTGGGGATGGTGTGAGCTGTGTTGCTTTTAAGCCAAACATAACGTTTTGCATTGTTGCCAAAAAGTTCAATTTTGGTTTCATCTGACCAGAGCACCTTCTTCCACATGTTTGGTGTGTCTCCCAGGTGGCTTGTGGCAAACTTTAAACGACACTTTTTATGGATATCTTTAAGAAATGGCTTTCTTCTTGCCACTCTTCCATAAAGGCCAGATTTGTGCAATATACGACTGATTGTTGTCCTATGGACAGAGTCTCCCACCTCAGCTGTAGATCTCTGCAGTTCATCCAGAGTGATCATGGGCCTCTTGGCTGCATCTCTGATCAGTCTTCTCCTTGTATGAGCTGAAAGTTTAGAGGGACGGCCAGGTCTTGGTAGATTTGCAGTGGTCTGATACTCCTTCCATTTCAATATTATCGCTTGCACAGTGCTCCTTGGGATGTTTAAAGCTTGGGAAATCTTTTTGTATCCAAATCCGGCTTTAAACTTCTTCACAACAGCATCTCGGACCTGCCTGGTGTGTTCCTTGTTCTTCATGATGCTCTCTGCGCTTTTAACGGACCTCTGAGACGATCACAATGCAGGTGCATTTATACGGAGACTTGCTTACACACAGGTGGATTGTATTTATCATCATTAGTCATTTAGGTCAACATTGGATCATTCAGAGATCCTCACTGAACTTCTGGAGAGTTTGCTGCACTGAAAGTAAAGGGGCTGAATAATTTTGCACGGCCAATTTTTCAGTTTTTGATTTGTTAAAAAAGTTTGAAATATCCAATCAATGTCGTTCCACTTCATGATTGTGTCCCACTTGTTGTTGATTCTTCACAAAAAAATACAGTTTTATATCTTTATGTTTGAAGCCTGAAATGTGGCAAAAGGTCGCAAAGTTCAAGGGGGCCGAATACTTTCGCAAGGCACTGTAACTCTATTTCTTGAACTGCATTGTTGATTAGGGGCTTGTAAGCATTTCACGTTAAGGTTCTATTTGCTGCATGTGACAAATAAAATTGGATCTGATTTTGATTTGTTCAAAACACTGTTTAACCTTAAAGTGGAACTGACAGCATTTGAGCAAAAAAAATAATCTTAATAATCTGTTCATACAGTTATTTTGTATTTTCAGTGTTCAGTAAAATAAACATGAACACATACCACGCTACGCATTGGTCCGACATTTCATCCTCCTCGTCAGAGGACGAAGAATTCCGTTACAATGACACTTTAAAAAAAAAAACATCTTACATGTGAGCATTTAGATATGGTCATTTTCACATTTTCATGAATTCTTAGAATGTTTGGGAATTACCTATACTAAGGCATTTGTGAAGATTCTATAGCAATATGGAGTGGGAAAGCAGCCATGCATTTGGACAATTAATAGACACTGTAGTAAATAAAACCTAATAAAAACATCTGCCTCGACCAGAGACTACGCAGACCGGTGCACCATAGCCAAAGAGAGCTACAGTAGGCCTTTATACAAGCAAGCCATTTGCCATACAGGGCTGCCATCATTCACGTTGAATTGGACTGTGTGTTTACAGGCAGTTGCAACAGCGCGACTTTAGATCATTAAAACGCATTTGCCAAAAGCCACGAAATACACCTGAATGGATTTTTGCAAATATATCAATACCACGGGAGTCCTCTTACATTTGGGAATTTCACAGTCCTATTGATCAAACAACCATGAAAAGGTAGACTCTCTCCCTCAGTTATGCACATCAACAACAACAAGATCAACAACTAATGCTTGTCAGCAAGATGAGCTAAAACCTAACAAAGGAACATTAGATAAACCCTCTCAAACCTTTTCTGCTAGTTGGCCATCAAAATTGCACTGAAAAACGATATGGAATTGTAGCCTACTCATCATTCTGCAGCTTGCCTGTAACCAAGCACCCAAGCTAATTGGCTAACTTCAGCTTGCTAGCTAGCTAGGTAGCTACTTCCAACACCTCACTCTGACCATTTTACTCACCCTAGTATAGCATGTTAGCTAGGCTGTTTACATGTTATCTAGAGCATTAGTGATGAACTCTTTTTTTGTTTTCTAGGTTTAATGATACCGGTCATTTTCAGCGGGTATTGCAAGTTCGTAAATTGATCAGTTGTTCTATGCTCTGGCACACGAGTGTGCTCCGAAGTCGGAGTAGATAGCAAGAGTGAATTTTCGAACACAAGAGATATGCTAACTGGTTTTACAGTCGTTCAAGTTCTTGCTAGCTAACCAAATGACACCTCAATCTCTAGCTGTGTATAGCCACCAAAAACGATATAAGGGGAAAAAGTCAGTCACTCACACACTCCTCCAATGACATCACACAGCTAACTAACATTAGGCTCCGAGTTTTTAGCTTGCGACATAGATACACTAGCCTATTAGCCACATTATGACTGACTTGTGATCATTGCCCTTGCTAGTTTGATTGTATTGACATTCCCAGCCTTAGTTACAATCGTCAAAAATATTCAGTCATTGATACTGAAACAGTGCATCCTGTATAGAGGCAGCAAACAATGTACCAGGCCAGCTGTGATTTACAACCTGATAGCAATATTCTTTGGACTAAGAAATGTGTTGGGGAATTATATTGAACGGCATACATCTATTCTGCCAACAATGCCTTAGTGTACGTCATCAAATGTTGAGTCAAACAGAACCTATTTTTAAAACCTCTTATAAAGTTGGTTTTGTAGCAGAAACTGGGAATTTTATATTTTTTACTGATATTTTGATTGTTTGTTTCATATCTGCAAAATATTTAAAACGCTGTCAGTTCCACTTTAACCCCTACAACTAAACCTGTCAACACTCAACTGTTAGGGTACAAAGGAGGAATGGGATAAACCATCTCTTGGCTGTACATGGGGACTGAATGGGAGAAACAATCTCTTGACTGTACATGGGGACTGAATGGGATAAACCATCTCTTGGCTGTGCATGGGGACTGAATGGGAGAATCCATCTCTTAGCTGTGCATGGGGACTGAATGGAAGAAACCATCCCTTGGCTGTAGTATAGATGGATTATGAAGGGAGAGACCATGGGTGAGTTCTCTAGACCAACTAGGTACCGTTGGCCCTCCCTTGCATGCTGCCAGCCTCACCTGGGACATCTTTAGAGATCCCTGTTTTTCTACACTCAAAAGACTACAATAGCCACAAGGCTGATGACAACCAGTTGTTTATTAACATAGCAAACAACCTATTTGCTGTAGTCTCAAAATTATAAAATGTTTTGTGTAATGAGGTAAAGTTAATTATTGCACTCTACTTTAAATGGAGCACACTTTGTTAATATGTATTGAATCATGTGAAATGTCATTCAAATACTCACTCACATAAGTATACCTGGATCATGGAAACATAGTTCTTTGTTTGGGCTAATGGCTACGCTAATGTTGCTTCTAGCATCTGACCGCATTGCATTTGGTAATAGCCTGCAATCCACACCTCCCATGTAGATGGAGAGAATTAGCATAAATCCCAGTGCTCAACCCCTCTTTTCACCAAACATTTCTTTGTTCATTGAGAAGCTTTGCTGTGTGAGCTAGGTGGTGGAGACCAACTCAAAGATTGATATTTTAGCTTTATTTAACTAGTCAAGTCAGTGAAGAACAAATTCTGTTTTTCAATGATGGCCTTGGAACAGTGGGTTAACTTCTTATGGCTGGGGGGCAGTATTGAGTAGCTTGGATGAATAAGCTTCCCAGAGTAAACTGCCTGCTAGTCAGGCCCAGAAGCTAAGATTTGCATATTATTAGTAGATTTGGATCGAAAATACTCTGAAGTTTCTTAAACTGTTTGAATGATGTCTGTGAGTATAACAGAAAAAATCCAACCAGGAAGTGAGAAATCTGAGGTTTGTAGGTTTTCAAGTCTTTGCCTATCCAATATACAGTGTCAAATGTGACCCTGTTGCACGTCATAAGACTTCCACTAGATGTCAACAGTCTTTAGAACATTGTTTCAGGCTTCTACTGTGAAGGGGGGGAGAATAAGAGCTGTTTGAGTCAGAGATCTGGCAGAATGCCATGAGCTAAGTCATGCGCGCGATCGTGAGAGTTAGCTGCGTTCCTTTCCCTTTCTAAAAACAAAGGAATTGTACGGTTGGAATATTATTTAAGATTTATGATAAAAACATCCTAAAGATTGATTCTATTCATCGTTTGACATGTTTCTATGAACTGTAAATTAACTTTCGTATGAACTAAGTGCCTGCACCCTGTGAATTTGGATTTGTGAACTAAACGTGCGAACAAAAAGGAGGTATTTGGACATAAATGATAGACATTATCGAACAAAACAAACATTTATTGTGGAACTGGGATTCCTGGGAGTGCATTCCGATGAAGATCATTAAAGGTAAGTGAACATTTATAATGCTATTTCTGACTTCTGACTCCACAACATGGTGGGTATCTGTACGGCTTGTTTTGGTCTCTGAGCGCTGTACTTTTTGAAATCTGACACAGCGGTTGCATTAAGGAGAAGTATATCTTTAATTCCATGTATAACACTTGTATTTTCATAAACATTTCTGAGGAGTATTTCTGTAAATTGATGTGGCTCTCTGCAAAATCACCGGATGTTTTGGAAGCAAAACATTACTGTACATAACGCGGCAATTTAAACTGAAATTTTTGGATATAAATATGAACTTTATCGAACAACAAATACATGTATTGTGTAACATGAAGTCCTATGACTGTCATCTGATGAAGATCATCAAAGGTTAGTGATTCATTTTATCTATATTTCTGCTTTTTGTGACTCCTCTCTTTGGCTGGAAAAATGGCTGTGTTTTTCTGTGACTAGGTGCTGACCTAACATAATCGCTTTCGTCGTAAAGCCTTTTTGAATTTGACCCCTTTTTCTCCCCAATTTTGTGGTATCCAATTGTTTAGTAGCTACTATCTTGTCTCATCGCTACAACTCCCGTACGGGCTCGGGAGAGACGAAGGCTGAAAGTCATGCGTCCTCCGATACACAACCCAACCAAGCCGCACTGCTTCTTAACACAGCGCCATCCAACCCGGAAGCCAGCCGCACCAATGTGTCGGAGGAAACACCGTGCACCTTGGTAAGCGCGCACTGCGCCCGGCCGCCACAGGAGTCGCTGGTGCGCGATGAGACAAGGATTTCCCTACCGGCCAAACCCTCCCTAACCCAGATGACGCTAGGCCAATTGTGCGTCGCCCCACGGACCTCCCGGTCGCGAACCCAGAGTCTCTGGTGGCACAGCAGTACAGCGCCCTTAACCACCGCTCCACCCTGGAGGCCCATGTTTGAGGAATTTTAATTATGAGATTTCTGTTATTTGAATTTGGCGCCCTGCACTTTCACTGGCTGTTGTCAAATCGATCCCATTTACGGGATTTCAGCCGTAAGCAGTTTTAACTGCCTAGTTCAGAGGCAGATTTTTACCTTGTCAGCTCAGGGATTTGATCTTGCAACCTTTTTGGTTACTAGTCCAACACTCTAACCACTAGGCTCCCTGCCACCCCATATACTGACAAGATACATACTTTTTTTTTTTTACCTTTATTTATGTCAGTTAAGAACACATTCTTATTTTCAATGACGGCCTAAGAACAGTGGGAACAGTGGGTTAACTGCCTTGTTCAGGGGCAGAACAACAGACTTTTACCTTGTCAACTAGGGGATTCGATCTTGCAACCTTTCGGTTACTAGTCCAATGCTCTAACCACTAGGCTACTTGCTGCCCCATGTCTCTCCGACCTAACAATGGAAGCCATTTTCCACAAAGCGGCACGGTGAACTGTCTAGGCTATCCTTTCTTCGGATTGGTGGATACAACTCCTTACTGTAATCCTTTTTTGAATATTCTATGAGGGTTGTTGACATCAATCACATGTATTCAATGGAGAGAGAGATGCTATGCTACTAGCCTCAAGCATGATTATGCATAGCCATCTCGAGGTAAGTATGATATATAGTTATTTTTTTAGTTGCTGGGATGTTGCGTGTCCTACTTAAATCAATACACTCATAACAACTTAATCATTACGAAACGTCTATTCAATCAAATTAACCTCACCTAGACAATAAGCCACACATTTTTTGTTGACCAAATAGAACACTCTCTCATTGAACTCCATACAAAAATCCATCCTCACTTGGTGGGCGAAACTATGAAAAAACAGCCTCTCTCTTCCTCTCTGCCTTAGCTGAGGAGTGTGCCCCATGTCTTGGATGTACATGGATGAGTAAAAGGGAGAAACCATTTCTTGGCTGTAGTATAGATGGGGGTGTGAAGGGAGAAACCATTTACTGGCTGTATATGGGGGTGTGAGGGGCAGGTGAGGGGGAGATGCCAGTGGCTGCTGCAGATATCATAATCTTTACAAGACAGAGATGATGCTGAGGGGCATTTGGCAACAACACTGCATTGTCGAAAATATTGTAGTTGGCTATGAAATCAACAATGTTTCAGACAAATAAAAACCTTTCCATAATGACTTGCTATCCTTTTTTGCTAAATTAAATGATAATAAAATGAGTAATGTTGTTGCAATGAAACAACTCTGAACAAATAAAGAGTGTGGAAAAACACACTCTTAAACTGATCTAATAATTTTGTTAAATTATAGGACAATACAATTAGATGACAGTCAACAGACCGAACTTGTTACAATGACACAACCTGAAGAAATACAGAATATACCATAGGAAATAGAACGTCTAAATGAACTGCTTTCCTCGCAAAGACAGACTGCGCTATTCTGTGGCCTTTACCTGACAATGCGGTGCCACATCAGGCAGTGCCCCAGTCCCAGACAGAGGAAAAGGCAGGAAGAACTGTCACTGGATCCCTTATCATCCTCCACCTCATTGTGGGTGTCAGGACTCCTGCTCTTTTCATTTATCCCCCTCTTTTTTATCTTCTTCTCTTCCCTCCCCACCTTTCATTTTTTTCTTGGTATTTAAGCAGTTTAGGCAACAGACCTAATCTTCAACCACCCAGCCAGCCCTAAGCCTCAAAGAATCACCCTGTCCGATATGGCAGCTAGGATGGAGGTGGAGGTGAGCTATCTGCTAACCTGCGACCATGGGCCAGGGGTGATAATAATTTCCATCCTGCCGGGGGAAAATGGTTTTAATAACGTTGTAAAGGTAACTTTTGTATGCCTTATCACATGTGGCAGATGCATTGGAGGGGAGTGAGAGAGAGAGAGAGAAAAAAAAAACATGAGAGAAAAGGAAGGAAAAAAAATCAGCTGCCTGATAACATTCCCCTCCCCAAGGAAGGATGAGTCTGGAATTAAAAAGTGCTTTCTTCAGGAAAAGTTGAAGGGTTTAGGTTGGGTCGCTATTACTCCTCACCTCACCTCATCCCCCTCATCCTCTCCTCCCTCTTCTCTCTCCTCCCTCACCCCCCTAGACAGCTGTTACCCCCTGGAAGGAGGATTTCTCGCTCATAAAGACAGCCCCCACTCCCACTCTCACCACAGGGAACACATTCCATTTTCATCTTGACCTTCGAGGCAGGTTTTTGTTTTCCTCATTCAACGTGGTTGTATCCCAAACCACACCCTATTTCCTTTATAGTGCACTAATTTAGACCAGGGTCCGTAGGGATCTGGTCAAAGGTAGTGTATTATATAGGGAATAGGGTCCCGTTTAGGACACATTCCATGTCCCCTTCAGAATGTCTGGAGGATGACCACAATCCATCTGCATGGCAATGATATACGAGACACATGTCCATCTCATCTGCTTTTTCCCTTTCATGTTGTGAAGTTGCAATTTTATCCAGTCCCCAGATTGAAACACCAATCCCCCAATTTTCAAAGGCTTTTTCTTGGCAGGTTTACACTTGACCTATAGGAAAAGTCAGAGGTCCTGAGTGGAACTGAGTATTAACTGATGTTTTCATAGGGAGTGCTGCCCTTTGTCTATGGAGTTATGGGATGCTTTCATTTTAGAGTGGAGAGACTGGACTCAGGCCGCATATTGGCCTTCGGGGGTATCGCTCTCTGGCCAAAACAGTATGACATCATCTCTTTGTTCTCTTGTTAAAGCTTTGTGTTTGCCCTCAAAGGTCGCCCATGTCTTTTGAAATACATATTTCATGCATCATGCCATTTTACCCCATGACATGAAGGGAACTATATAACATGATATTGTTCCCCTTTCAACCAATTATGTTTTGGAATATTCTAATGCAAACATGCGAACACATGGTCTACATGAACTACCTAAATAAAATCTAAGTCCATGAAGAAGAGAGGAAGAATTGTCACTGATGGGATTGCAACACAGAGCCAACAGGAGTCAGTCAGTGTACAGGTACTTTTGATTGACAGTGATTTCTCTTTAATGGGGTATGGAGCACATAACCAATCACTCTGCAACATGTGGTTATCAGCGACAGATGGATGAGCTGTCTGGGAAAACGTTGACAGTAAAAGTGCATCCCGAATGGCACCTTATTCCCTTTATAGTCCACTATCTTTGACCAGAGACCATAGATAGTGACCAGAGCCCACAAAAAAATTGCCCACTACATAGAAAATTGCGCGTTATTTGGGACGCAGCCTAAGTGTCAGTCCCCATCCACTCAGTCACCATAATGGCACTAAACCAATCATCTTTAAAGTCACAATAATGACATCAAGGCAATCAGTCTTTAATGGAACATGGATTCTTCACCTGTATGACTGAAGAAGACAAAATAAAAAAGAGTAAGGGCTGGATTAAATCTGTAGCACTGAATATCAACATTACAGCGTGATTGAAATTTAAAGGCAACGTTACCGCGGTCATGGTAAACGCTGCGTATGTCGGCTCAATTGGAAATGACCTTTACATTTCACCGCTGAACTTCAGCAGTATGGATTGAATCCACTCCTACATCTTTTTTTGTCTCAGAAACATCTGGGAAGGTGGAATATAGAGAGGAGACCAAAAATAGGGTGATCTACTACCTCTTTTGCAGCCAGACGGTGAGAGAGGGTATTTTCAGCAAACGGCTTTCTCTCTCCACCAAACGCACTTTGAAGTGTTTAGGGGTGTTTAACATTCCCATTAAGCTGCAGGCTAGAGATAACTTAAGACACACATCTCTATCTCTCTAACTCTCTCTTCCCTTTCTCTCCTTCTCTCTCTCAGAGGCATTGACACTGTTGCTATCTGCACCCTTAGAGTCCCAATTAATTTTCAGCCACCTGCTTGTCAACTCGTAAGTGTAAATTGTGCTGTTAGACGCCTAAAGGTATTATATCAGTGTCTCACTAAAGACAAACTAGGTTGGCGCATTAAGACTATTTTACGTTGCTCTCAGTTTGCTGCTGGCAGTAATTAAGTAAATAGTTATTTTTTTTACAGGTCTTGTTCTGTACCTTCAACTGACATACTGTTTCTTTCATTAAACATACCACATGTGCCCTCGCGCTTCTTATTCAACCAAAATGAGACGACTACAGTGGTAGCAAAAGGCAGTCTATTACACACCTGCAGTCTATTACCCACCTGCAGTCTATTACACACCTGTAGTCTATTACACACCTGCAGTCTATTACCCACCTGCAGTCTATTACCCACCTGCAGTCTATTACCCACCTGCAGTCTATTACACACCTGGAGTCTATTACACACCTGCAGTCTATTACCCACCTGCAGTCTATTACCCACCTGCAGTCTTTTACACACCTGCAGTCTATTACACACCTGCAGTCTATTACCCACCTGCAGTCTATTACACACCTGCAGTCTATTACACACCTGCAGTCTATTACCCACCTGCAGTCTATTACACACCTACAGTCTATTACACACCTGCAGTCTATTACCCACCTGCAGTCTTTTACACACCTGCAGTCTATTACACACCTGCAGTCTATTACCCACCTGCAGTCTATTACACACCTGCAGTCTATTACACACCTGCAGTCTATTACCCACCTGCAGTCTATTACACACCTGCAGTCTATTACCCACCTGCAGTCTATTACCAACCTGCAGTCTATTACAAACCTGCAGTCTATTACACACCTGCAGTCTATTACACACCTGCAGTCTATTACCCACCTGCAGTCTATTACACACCTGCAGTCTATTACACACCTGCAGTCTATTACCCACCTGCAGTCTATTACACACCTGCAGTCTATTACCCACCTGCAGTCTATTACCAACCTGCAGTCTATTACAAACCTGCAGTCTATTACACACCTGCAGTCTATTACACACCTGCAGTCTATTACACACCTGCAGTCTATTACACACCTGCAGTCTATTACCCACCTGCAGTCTATTACCCACCTGCAGTCTATTACACACCTGGAGTCTATTACACACCTGCAGTCTATTACCCACCTGCAGTCTATTACCAACCTGCAGTCTATTACCAACCTGCAGTCTATTACAAACCTGCAGTCTATTACACACCTGCAGTCTATTACACACCTGCAGTCTATTACCCACCTGCAGTCTATTACACACCTGCAGTCTATTACACACCTGCAGTCTATTACCCACCTGCAGTCTATTACACACCTGCAGTCTATTACCAACCTGCAGTCTATTACAAACCTGCAGTCTATTACACACCTGCAGTCTATTACACACCTGCAGTCTATTACACATCTGCAGTCTATTACACACCTGCAGTCTATTACACACCTGCAGTCTATTACACACCTGCAGTCTATTACACACCTGCAGTCTATTACACACCTGGAGTCTATTACACACCTGCAGTCTATTACCCACCTACAGTCTATTACACACCTGGAGTCTATTACACACCTACAGTCTATTACACACCTGCAGTCTATTACCCACCTGCAGTCTATTACCCACCTGCAGTCTATTACACACCTGCAGTTGGAAACCTGTCTTGCGCTGATGTGCAAACCAAGTCAATCACATACAGAAATATTTCACTGCACAGTTTCACATAGCGATGTACCGTGAAATAATACAACTGCTTTTAACCTTGACGATCAAAGAGAGATGTGACTAACTCCTGGATAACTGAAAAGATGAAAACAGAGAATAGCATTATGCTAGCTAGAAAGAATCATCATTGAGCATTTGTCAACAATATTGGGTTATTTGGGTTTTTCACCCGAGCTCAATGCAAATGGCTGATAGTGGAATGATGTTTGCCTTCACAAAACAATGGTTGAGCCTTAGGCTGTGTGTCCATGGCATTACAATATAAACAGAGTTGTGCAGTAGTTCATGGGAGTGGGTGGAGTGAAGCAAAGGTTTGTACGCTGTTCCTTCGGTCAAATAGAAGGGAAAATGTGTGTTTAAAATCACACTTTAACACTTCCATACTTAGAGTGGATGATATTCTGATGATACTCTTTAAAGGTTTTTCTTTTCACCGAATCGTTTCTTTGAAGTGTCAAAATCAGTTGTCAATTTAACATGAGAGGGGGGATGTTGAATCCATAGAACACCAAGGTCTTAGGAGAACTCAGAAATTCAGATTTATACAGTATTGAGATATACGCAGCACACTGCAGAAAGTGACTGTTGCCAGAGCGCAAACTGCCAACGCCTCAGACTCTCTTAGTCTATCATGACCTGACTCAGTGGATGTGATGATATGCGTAGGTAGATGAAATGATTTTAAATCATAAGAATATTTCCTCTTTCCCTCTTCTCATTGAGCGACTCTGGAGACAGCAGGCCCAAACCAGCCAGCGTCTCTTCAGCATCTCAGATTGTGTGTCCCAAATAGGACCCAATTCCCAATGTAGGAATAGAGCCCTTTGGGCCCTGGTCAAAATGTGTTCACTACATAGCATTTTGCTACACCCGCAATAACATCTGTTAAATATGTGTATGTGACCAATACATTTGATTTGAGGTATTATTGTGTTATTTAGTCAGGCAGCCCTCCACTCCAGGCCCAGGGTGTTTTTGACACAGACACCAGCCACGCGTGAGCATGTAATTACTTTCATAATGTATAACTGCAGGGAGGAGAAATAATTCACACTTCCATAACTACAGCATGCAGCTCCTCCTCTCCTCATACTGTGTAGTAAATCAGGGGTTCTCAAACTTTGCAGGGTTGGGGACCCCTTTTGTGATAGCAAATTCATCAGGAACCCCTTCATAAAACGGGAGGCTGGTAGCCTAGCGGTTAAAAGCATTGGGCCAGTAACCAAAAGGTCACTGGTTCAAATCCCAGAGCCAGCATGTGGCAAAATCTGCCGTTCTGCCCTTGAGCAAGGCAGTTAAGCCCAACAACAACTGCTCCCAAGGTGCTGATGACATCAATTAAATCAGCCCCCCACACCTCTCTGATTCAGAGGGGTTGGGTTAAATGTAGAAGACACATTTCGGGTTGAATGCATTAAGTTGTACAACTGATTAGATACCACCTTTCCCCATAATTAGAACACAACTCAAGTGAGAGAAAAATAGCAAACAGGTGTATGGTCGGATGAACCAAGTTTCAGGCCCTGGGACAGAACAACAGAAAGAACACTTTCCACACAGTAAACTTTATGAAATGCTGTGCCATTAAGTAGAATTTATATTATAAGGCCTTTTAATTTGCAGCCATGGGCAATCTCGAATGTCTTAATTATAGGCTACCCTGACTTTCGCTGTTTCCGATTTCTATCATGTTAAATATTCGGCACTATCAGTATCAACCGTCAGTAGGCCTAATAACCACACATATTCAACTGCCAATTTACTGTTAGTTCCCTTCAGGTCTACATTATCATTCAATTACATTGTTTTGTGTACCTTCATTTGCTTCCTTTGTAAACGCCCTCGTGGCCGTGTGGTTGTTGCTGAGGATCAGTAGTAACAACAGTTGATAATATATATATAAAGACATGTAGGCCAATTAAATCGTTTTGGAGCGCAGACCAACCGTTTAAATCTGACGCAATACTTGGCTGTGTTATCACAGTTCCATGGTTAGTGCAGGCAATAGACGAGAGTATAGCCTACCAGTGTACATTATTCTCCCGATTATAATTCTATGTGCACTAATCTTCCAACATAACCATGGGTTAAATAACTGAATTTAGCCATTTTCAGAATGAATCAAACCCCCGTTTTCATGCGCAAAGGCTCTTCAAACCTGTTTCATAAATACTCACCTCACCCTAAATAATGTACAAGATCAGAATATTTTTAAACCTTTCAACTGTTGCTGAAACGGAGATGAATATGCATATATTTAAATGTATTTCTTTCACTGATCCCTAATATTTTGAACCCGTTCTCTCTATGTATTCTATTGAGTCCGTCGACTAAATTCTAATTAAAGGTACACCATATTTAAAGGGATGGCTAAAGATAAATATACTGAAAACACTATTGAATGAAAACTAAACGAGAAAATATATTGGCTAGCAAGTGGGAGGGTTTAAGCAGTTGAATTATATTTATTCAGCGGGCACAAGGGAACCACGCCTGCATATCCCTTAACGCACCTTCATAAAGTAAGTCTGAATACCAACTACTGAGAAGTGTGTAGGAAAGGTGTGCATAAGAAAAGCGTGATTTTCAAAATCGTAATCGGGCCCTTAATACTGTATGTTGTTGTTAGTAATATTCATAAAATAAAATAAAGTCGAATTTTGATTACATTTTTTATATTTTCTGAACAAAAATATAAATGCAACATGCATCACTTTCAACAATTTTACTGAGTTACAGTTCATGTAAGGAAATCAGTCAATTGAAATAAATGAACTAGTCCCCCATGGTTGGGCCTGGGAGGGGATAAGCTCACCCACTTGGGAGCCAGGCCCACCCAATCAGAATTAGTTTTTCCCCACAGAAGGGCTTTATTACAGACAGAAATACTCCTCAGTCTCATCCGCTGTCCGGGTGGCTGGTCTCAAACGATCACACAGGTGAAGAAGCTGGATGTGGAGGTCCTGGGCTGGCGTGGTTACATGTGGTCTCTGGTTGTGAGGCCGGTTGGACATACTGCCAAATTTGATAAAATGATGTTGGAGACAGCTTATGGTAGAGAAATGAACATTCAATTATCTGGCAGCAGCTCTTGTGGACATTCCTGCAGTCAAATGTTAATTGCTTAGACATCTTTGGCATTATGTTGTGTGACAAAACTGCACATTTTAGAGTGGCCTTTCATTTTCCAAGCACAAGGTGCACCTGTGTAATGATCATGATGTTTAATCATCTTCTTGATATGCCACACCTGTCAGGTGGATGGATTATCTTGGCAAGTAGAAATGCTCACTAACAGGGAGGTAAACAAAATTGTGTACACATTTTTTGAGAAATTAGCTTTTTGTGCATCTGGAACATTTTTGACAACTTTTATTTCAGCTCATGAAACATGGAACCAACATGTTGCTTTATATGTTTTTCTTCAATATATTTTGAGATCTGGAAGCGGAGCACATGCAGGACCTCCCACCTGAAGAACCCTTGAGTAAATCATGAAGCTGGAGGGTTTCTTTAGGTGTGGCTAGTTTAAACTAGACCCTGGTTTCGTTCCAAACAGCACCTTTTCCCCTACGAAGTGCACTATTAAGTACTGCACTACACAGGGAATAGGGTGCCATTTAAGACATGGCTACTGCCTTGGTTATTTACTTCAACAGTCAGAACCTGCCAATCATTCCTGGCCTTGTTCCCATTCCCAACTCCATCAATCATTCCTGGCCTTGTTCCCATTCCCAACTCCATTTCCATCACTTCTCCATCCACACAGTGGTCCACAGAGGGGAACTGTCTCTCTCTACAACAAGGCTTTACTCAGTCTTCCCTCCCTTAGAAAACTGTTTTCAGGGCTAGATTAATCTTCTCCTCTTGATAAGCCATACTGCTTACTGTTTCCCCTTAACTCCCACCGTTTGGATAACCCCCCAGCAGTTTCCAAAACCCATCTCCCTAATCTCTCTGCCTGTCTCTCTCTCTGTCTCTCTCTGTGGCAGTTGGATGGTGCTGTGCTGAAACAGACCCAGAACTCAGCAGCAGCAGGATGCTCAGCAGCTAGCCCTAAGCCCTCCATGCCTCTTTGTCCGGACAAAGTAAAGCTCAGCATCAGCGATGGCAGAAAAGTTTCCCCCTGCAGTCTTTACAGTCTCTCTCTCCCAATCTTGTTCTGTCGAGCTCTCTCTCTCTCTCTCTATCTCTCTGTCTCTCTCTTCTCTCTCTGCTGTAGGTTTTCTCATGGATACTGTGCTCATCACAGCTTCAGGGGAGTGCAGCCTGAGGCCCGGATCGGACACATTACATCCCATCACCGGTCACTAATCCCCAACAATCCTGTGGTGGAATGAAGGTGGAAATAGTACGCGCTCAGCCCGTTTCCAGGCAAATCCTCCCTCCTGATGTGTCTGTCTGTCTTTCCAGTCTCTCTGTCTGCTGATGGAAAGTGTATTGTAAAGTAATGGAGAATATCAGGTTGAGTGACAGGGCACACGTCCGCTTATCACTCTAAATTTAACCTGGCTTTGAGTTTCTACACACCCGCAGGATGTGGTGTGACACATAGAGTATCTCTCTTTGGGTGTCTGGCTCTGCTTCATATAATTAGATTTTGTAAAAACTGTAACACATGCAGATAGATATCTGCCATCCAAGTTGAAAATGATAGGAGAATTGTGTAGAATTGTGTAGCTAAAAGGTTTTTTTGATCCAACGATCCATTCATTTTTTTCCCACAATGTACGATGGGCTTTATGTTCATGCTCCTACCTAAGAGATTCCACCCCATCAATAAATCACATAGCATTAACATAAAAATAACATAGAATACCAAAAACAGGTAGAATTGTGTTCCACTGCAGTTTCACAGTGTGCTGTGTGTAATCTTTCCCCTGCTGCATAAAAAGAGACAAATATACAACATCACTGAAACATTTGGATTCTATCAACCCAATAGTGACATTTTTTCTTGGCATTATGTGACATATGTACACTGCTCAAAAAAATAAAGGGAACACTAAAATAACACATCCTAGATCTGAATGAATGAAATATTCTTATTAAATATTTTTTTCTTTACAAAGTTGAATGTGCTGAAAACAAAATCACACAAAATGATCAATGGAAATCAAATTGATCAACCCATGGAGGTCTTGATTTGGAGTCACACTCAAAATTAAAGTGGAAAACCACACTACAGGCTGATCCAACTTTGATGTAATGTCATTAAAACAAGTCAAAATGAGGCTCAGTAGTGTGTGTGGCCTCCACGTGCCTGTATGACCTCCCTACAACGCCTGGGCATGCTCCTGATGAGGTGGCAGATGGTCTCCTGAGGGATCTCCTCCCAGACCTGGACTAAAGCATCCGCCAACTCCTGGACAGTCTGTGGTGCAACAGTCTGTTGGTGGATGGAGCGAGACATGATGTCCCAGATGTGCTCAATTGGATTCAGGTCTGGGGATCGGGCGGGCCAGTCCATAGCATCAATGCCTTCCGCTTGCAGGAACTGCTGACACACTCCAGCCACATGAGGTCTAGCATTGTCTTGCATTAGGAGGAACCCAGGGCCAACCGCACCAGCATATGGTCTCACAAGGGGTCTGAGGAGCTCATCTCGGTACCTAATGGCAGTCAGGCTACCTCTAGCGAGCACATGGAGGGCTGTGCGGCCCCCCAAAGAAATGCCACCCCACACCATGACTGACCCACCGCCAAACCGGTCATGCTGGAGGATGTTGCAGGCAGCAGAACGTTCTCCACGGCGTCAGTGGCGAATTTGCCAATTTTCTCTAGAAAATGCCAAACGTCCTACACAGTGTTGGGCTGTAAGCACAACCCCCACCTGTGGACGTCGGGCCCTCATACCACCCTCATGGAGTCTGTTTCTGACCGTTTGAGAAGACACATGCACATTTGTGGCCTGCTGGAGGTCATTTTGCAGGGCTCTGGCAGTGCTCCTGCTCCTACTTGCACAAAGGCCGGAGGTAGCGGTCCTGCTGCTGGGTTGTTGCCCTCCTACGGCCTCCTCCACGTCTCCTGATGTACTGGCCTGTCTCCTGGTAGCGCCTCCATGCTCTGGACACTACGCTGACAGACACATCAAACCTTCTTGCCACAGCTCGCATTGATGTGCCATCCTAGATGAGCTGCACTACCTGAGCCACTTGTGTGGGTTGTAGACTCCGTCTCATGCTACCACTAGAGTGAAAGCACCGCCAGCATTCAAAAGTGACCAAAACATCAGCCAGGAAGCATAGGAACTGAGAAGTGGTCTGTGGTCACCACCCGCAGAACCACTCCTTTATTGGGGGTGTCTTGCTAATTGCCTATAATTTCCACCTGTTGTCTATTCCATTTGCACAACAGCATGTGAAATTTATTGTCAATCGGTGTTGCTTCCTAAGTGGACAGTTTGATTTCACAGAAGTGTGATTGACTTGGAGTTACATTGTGTTGTTTAAGTGTTCCCTTTATTTTTTTGAGCAGTGTATATACATACGGTTGAAGTCGGAAGTTTACATACACCTTAGCCAAATACATTTAACTAAGTTTTTCAGAATTCCTGACATTTAATCATAGTAAAAAAAAATCCCTGTTTTATGTTAGTTAGGATCACCACTTTATTTTAAGAATGGGAAATGTCAGAATAATAGTAGAGAGAATGATTTATTTCAGCTTTTGTTTCTTTCATCACATTCCCAGTGGGTCAGAAGTTTACATACACTCAATTAGTATTTGGTAGCATTGCCTTTAAATTGTTTAACTTGGGTCAAATGTTTCGGGTAGCCTTCCACAAACTTCCCACAATAAGTTGGGTGAATTTTGGCCCATTCCTTCTGACAGAGCTGGTGTAACTGAGTCAGGTTTGTAGGCCTCCTTGCTCGCACACGCTTTTCAGTTCTGCCAACAACTTTTCTATAGGATTGAGGTCAGGGCTTTGTGATGGCCACTCCAATACCTTGACTTTGTTGTCCTTAAGCCATTTTGCCACAACTTTGGAAGTATGCTTGGAATCATTGTTCATTTGGAAGACCCATTTGTGACCAAGCTTGAACTTCCTGACTGATGTCTTGAGATGTTGCTTCAATATATCCACATAATATTCCTACCTCATGATGCCATCTATTTTGTGAAGTGCACCAATCCCTCCTGCAGCAAAGCAGCCCCATAACATGATGCTGCCACCCCCGTGCTTCACGGTTGGGATGGTGTTCTTCAGCTTGCAAGCTTCCCCTTTTTCCTCCAAACATAACAATGGTCATTATGGCCAAACAGTTATATATCTGTTTCATCAGACCAGAGAACATTTCTCCAAAAAGTATGATCTTTGTCCCCATGTGCAGTTGTAAACCGTAGTCTGGCTTTTTTATGGCGTTTTTGGAGCAGTGGCTTCTTCCTTGCTTACCGGCCTTTCAAGTTATGTCGATATAGGACTCATTTTACTGTAGATATAGATACTTTTGTTCCTGTTTCCTCCAGCATCTTCACAAGGTTCTTTGCTGTTGTTCTGGGATTGATTTGCACTTTTCGCACCAAGGTACGTTCAACTCTAGGAGACAGAGCGCGTCTCCTTCCTGAGCGGTATGACAGCTGTGTGGTCCCATGGTGTTTATACTTGCGCACTATTGTTTGTACAGATGAACGTGGTACCTTCAGGCGTTTGGAAATTGCTCCCAAGGATGAACCAGACTTGTGGAGGTCAACAATTTTTTTTCTGAGGTCTTGGCTGATTTCTTTTGATTTTCCAATGTTGTCAAGCAAAGAGGCACTGAGTTTGAAGGTAGGCCTTGAAATACATCCATCCAATACATACATGACTCAAATGAGGTCAATTAGCCTTTCAGAAGCTTCTAAAGCCATGACATCCTTTTCTGGAATTTTCCAACCTGTTTAAAGGCACAGTCAATTTAGTGTATGTAAACTTCTGACCCACTGGAATTGTGATACAAACAATTGTTGGGAACATTACTTGTGTCATGCACAAAGTAGATGTCCTAACCGACTTGCCAAAACTATAGTTTGTTAACAAGACATTTGTGGAGTGGTTGAAATCAGAGTTTTAATGACTCCAACCTAAGTGTATGTAAACTTCTGACTTCAACTGTATATTTAAAACATGGTAAAGAAAATAATGTTTTGTGACAGCAAAAAGACAAGACTTGTTTGTGCCGTGCATGGATTAAATTATATCCATTTATAAACATTGTGCTTTGGTTAAAATCTATTAGCAGATATGTTTAAATGTCAGTCAGTGTAGACACTAGAAAGGCAGTTATTAAGTGTGGAGCTGGGGCAGCCAACCAGAGTCTCAGTGGACTCGATGTGCGTCCCAAATGGCACGCGTTTCCCGTTATTGTGCACTACTTTTGACCAGGGCCAAATGGGTTAGCTGGTTCGGGTCCCCGATTTGACTTGGCGAGAGATCTGACGACGTGCCCTTGGGCGGGGCACTTGGCCCTGGTTGCTCCTGTGGGTCGCTCTGGATGAGAGTATCTGCTAGATGACTGAATGTAATGTAAATGTTGAGCGGCTTAACTCTGGGTAGTTTGTATGTATTAAAATTTAAAAAAGAACATTTGTAATGTTTCAAAAAGGAAGTAGGGTCCCATTTGGGACAGAGCCTATGACAGACCTATGTTCCCCACACTTGGCTTGGAACGGAAATGCTAGACGTCTAGGGGCGATACTGTATGTGCCAAAGAACCTGTTTCTGAATACCACACCACTTTCAGCATGCCCTGGAGCCAAGGGGAGTTTTGGGCCGGGCCATGCAGCACTAATAAAGCTCAGTAGTTCCTCTAATGTGAGACAGTCTGCACTGTTCCACTGCTTTCATGCTGTAAACATGTAATAATATCATATTCTCCACCAATGACAATAACATAACACCATTACACTATGCAAGTATCATTCCCACACAGGTGAGGTGAACTGATTATGGTTCTGCGCCAACATCCATACCAGCATACTACCTACAATGAAACAATGTATTAGGCATGCATTCTAACTCATTTTCTCGCTCAATTTCCGCCTTAAGAACATTTGCCTGATTTTCACCACTCCCCCCATATTGCTCTTTGGTCCAGGTTTAGAGTGGTCTGGGCCTAATGCTAACTACAGTGTGACAGCTTTCCCCTGTCTCTTCCTCCTCTAGCTCTCCACTTCCATTAGCACCAGGGGCCCCTGACTACAGCCCTACCCAGGGGTCAGGGACCCTCACTGCAGCTGTAATTCAGCAGACTGATCCTGAACACTGGAGAACCAGCAGACATCACACTCACCTAATGAATTGTCATCCAATTTGATACCAAATTACACTAAGGTGAAACCTAATAAACGAATCCGTCAAACATTAACCTAATAAGGACCCTTTCGCTCTCTGTCTCTATCCACCCCCCCCCCCCCCCCACCACCACCACCCCCCCTCTGTGCGCTTCCTTTTAAATGTATAACCCCCATTACGCTGAACTCATTCACAATGTCTTACCATAGAGGACACTGGGACTCTTTATCATGTTCTTATTTGATTTTTATTCTTAAGATCCTTGGTGAAGGCTGGTGTAATTCCCTAATTGAGTGTATGTAACTGTCTCATCAAAACAGAATCAGTCAGTAATATGGCTCTGCTTCGACCTCCACCATGTCAGCACTCTGACGCTGCCCAGACTAACTGCTCTACTTTGCCCTGCTAGTTCCATTAGCCCTTTCTTATCCTCCTTTATGGCTGCATCTGAAATAGCACCCTATTCCTAATGGGCTCTGGTCAAAATTAGTGAACATTAAAGGAAATGGGCCTCCCGGGTGGCGCAGTACTGCAGCGCCAGCTGTGCCATCAGAGACTCTGGGTTCGCGCCCAGGCTCTGTCGTAACCGGCCGCGACCAGGAGGTCCGGCACAATCGGCCTAGCGTCGTCAGGGTTAGGGAGGGTTTGGCCGGTAGGGAAATCCTTGTCTCATCGCGCACTAGCGACTCCTGTGGCGGGTCGGGCGCAGTGCGGTTGCCAGGTGCACGGTGTTTCCTCCGACACATTGGTGCGGTTGGCTTCTGGGTTGGATGGCACTGTGTTAAGAAGCAGTGCGGCTTGGTTGGGTTGTGTATCGGAGGACGCATGACTTTCAACCTTTGTCTCTCCCGAGCCCGTACGGGAGTTGTAGCGATGAGACAAGATAGTAGCTACTAAATAATTGGATACCACGAAAAAGGGGTAAAATTCACAAAAAAATTATACAAAAAAAAACATGAAAGGAAATATTGTGCAATTTCGGAACACATACAGTGCATTCAGAAAGTATTCAGACCCCTTGACTTTTTCAACATTTTGTTACTTTACAACCTTATTCTAAAATTGCTAAAATAAACAATTTTCCTCATCAATCTACACACAATACCTCATAATGACGAAGCAAAAACAGGTGTTTAGATATGTTAGCAAATGTATTAATAAGTAAAAAACTAAAATACCTTATTTGCATAAGTATTCAGACCCTTTGCTATGAAACTCGAAATTGAGCTCCTCCTTTAGATGTTTCTACAACTTCATTGGAGTCTACCTGTGGTAAATTCAATTGATTGGACATGATTTGGAAAGGCACACACCTGTCTATATAAGGTCCCACATTTGACAGTGCATGTCAGAGCAAAAACCAAACCGTGAGGTCGAAGGAATCCAAAGAGCTCAGAGACAGGATTGTGTCGATTCACAGATCTGGGGAAGGGTACCAAAACATTTCTGCAGCATTGAAAGTCCCCAAAACCACAGTGACCTCTGTCATTCTTAAATGGAAGAAGTTTGGAACCACCAAAACTCTTCCCAGGGCTGACCACCCAGTAAACTGAGCAATTGGGGCAGAAGGGCCTTGGTCAGGGAGGTGACCAAGAACCCGATGGTCACTCTGACAGAGCTCCAGAGTTCCTCTGTGAAGATGGGGGAACCTTCCAGAAGGACAACCATCTCTGCAGCACTCAGTAAAGGGTCTGAATACTTATGTAAATGTGATATCAGTTTTTTATATACATTTGCAAATCAATTGTATGTCTTTTAACCTGTTCATAGCTCCATCTTAAGATAAATTGAATACTTTTCAAATGATCAATTTCTTATTTTGCAGTTGTTCATAAAGTTTCCGGTATGATGAGTATCTATCAAGCATCCAAGATTCTGTTTGTTAAAAAACAATAACAAAATAAATATTTTTCATTATACGGAAAAGCCATTATCAGACACATTTATAGATGTGCCACTTGAAAAATGTATTTCCATGTGTCCATTGAGGGCAGATGATTAACACAGAAAGAGAGAGAGAGAAGCAGAATGATATGACACACTATTACTCTGTTTTCTGTTTCCCCTCTCTCCCATTCATACACTATGTACTGTATACAAAGTATGTGTACACTCCTTCAAATTAGTGGATTCAGCTATTTCAACTACACCCGTTGCTGACAGGTGTATAAAATCGAGCACACAGACATGCAATCTCCATAGACAAACATTGTCAGTAGAATGGCCTTACTGAAGAGCTCAGTGACTTTCAACATGGCGCCAGAAGATTGGAGGCTGTTATAGCAGCAAAGGGGAGACCAATTCAATATTGATGCCCATGATTTTGGATTGAGATGTTCGACTAGCAGGTGTCCACATACCTTTGGTCATGTAGTGTAAGTCCCAGTTTTAAAGGCAATCATCTAGCATTTCCCACCTCAGAACACGATCAGAAAAAATGATGTTTTTGAAGGCACTAATCTGGAATCAGAGATACATTTGAGTCATATTTCCTGGTAAGGTAAACCATCATGAGAATGCTGTTCATTGACTACAGCTCAGCGTTCAACTCATCACTAAGCTAAGGACCCTGGGACTGAACACCTTTCTTTGCACCTGGATCCTGGACTTCCTGATGGGCAGCCCCCAGGTAGTTAACAGTGACTGTGTGTATATTTGTGTATCTTTAACAGTGACAGTGTGAATCAGTATGTATCAGTGTGTATCTTTAACGGTGACAGTGTGTATCAGTATGTATCATTGTGCATTTTGAACAGTGACGGTGTATATCAGTGTGTATATTTAACAGTGACAGTGTGTATCAGTGTGTATCTTTATGAGTGACCGTTTGTATACTTGTGTATCAATGTGTATCTTTAATAGGGACAGTGTGTATTTTTAACAGTGACAGTATGTATAAGTGTGTATCTTTAACAGTGACAGTGTGTATAAGTGTGTATTGGTTTGTATCTTTAAGAGTGAAAGTCTGTATCAGTGTGTATATTTAACAGTGTGTATATTTAACAGTGACCGTGTGTATCAGTGTGTATCGGTTTGTATCTTTAAGAGTGACAGTCTGTATCAGTGTGTATATTTAACAGTGTATATTTAACAGTGACCGTGTGTATCAGTGTGTATCAATGTGTATCTTTAATAGGGACAGTCTGTATCAGTGTGTATATTTAACAGTTACAGTGTGTATATTTAACAGTGTGTATATTTAACAGTTACAGTGTGTATATTTAACAGTTACAGTGTGTATATTTAACAGTTACAGTGTGTATATTTAACAGTTACAGTGTGTATATTTAACAGTGTGTATATTTAACAGTTACAGTGTGTATATTTAACAGTTACAGTGTGTATATTTAACAGTGTGTATATTTAACAGTTACAGTGTGTATATTTAACAGTGTGTATATTTAACAGTTACAGTGTGTATATTTAACAGTTACAGTGTGTATATTTAACAGTGACCGTGTGTATCAATGTGTTTCTTTAACAGTGACAGTGTGTATCATTGTGTATCAGTGTGTATCTTTAACAGTGAAAACTGTGTATCAGTGTGCATCGTTAACAGTGACAGTGGTTCAGTGTGTGTCTTTAACAGTGAGTGTATATCAGTGTGTATCTTTAACAGTGACCGTGTGTATCAGTGTGTATCAATGTGTATCTTTAACAGTGACTGTGTGTATCAGTGTGTATGTATTGCAGTGACAGTGCGTATCATTGTGTATCTTTAATAGTGACAGTGTGTATCTTTAACAGTGACAGTGTGTATAAGTGTATATCAGCGAGTATCATTAAAAGTGACAGAGTGACAGTTTGTATACTTGTGTGTCAGTGTGTATCTTTAAGAGTGACAGTTTGTATACTTGTGTATCAGTGTGTATGTAACGGTGACAGTGTGTATAAGTGTATATCAGAGAGTATCATTAAAAGTGACAGTGTGTATCAGTGTGTATCTTTAATAGTGACAGTTTGTATACTTGTGTATCAGTGTGTATCTTTAAGAGTGACAGTTTGTATACTTGTGTATCAGTGTGTATGTAACGGTGACAGTGTGTATAAGTGTATATCAGAGAGTATCATTAAAAGTGACAGTGTGTATCAGTGTGTATCTTTAATAGTGACAGTTTGTATACTTGTGTATCAGTGTGTATCTTTAAGAGTGACAGTTTGTATACTTGTGTATCAGTGTGTATGTAACGGTGACAGTGTGTATAAGTGTATATCAGAGAGTATCATTAAAAGTGACAGTGTGTATCAGTGTGTATCTTTAATAGTGACAGTTTGTATACTTGTGTATCAGTGTGTATCTTTAAGAGTGACAGTTTGTATACTTGTGTATCAGTGTGTATGTAACGGTGACAGAGTGTACCTTTAGCACTGACCGTGTGTTTCAGCGTGTTTAAATGTGTATGAGAGTGTGTATCAGCGTTTATCAATGTGTATATATATTTAACAGTGACAATTTCTGTTGGTGTGTATCTTTAACAGTGACATTGTGTATCAGTATGTATCAATGTATTTATTTTACAGTGACATTGTGTTTTAGTGTGTATCACTTGGTATCTTTAACAGTGACAGTATGAATCGGTGTGGGTTTTTAACAGTGAAAGTGTTTATGAGAGTGTATATTTAACATTGACAGTGTGTATCAGTGTGTATATTTAACAGTGACAAGTGTGTATCAGTGTATATAATCAACAGTGACAGTGTGTATCAGTTTGCATCTTTAACAGTGACAGTGTGTATCAGAGTATCTTTAACAGTAAAAGTGTGTATCAGTGTGTATATTTAATAGTGACAGTGTGCATTTTTAAAGGGACAGTGTGTATCAGTGCATTTCTTTAACAGTGAGAGTGTGTATCAGTGTGTATCTTTAACCGTGACAGTGTGTATCGGTGCGTATCTTTAACAGTGAAAGTGTGTATCAGTGTGTATCAATGTGTTTCTTTAACAGTGACAGTGTGTATCAGTGTGTATATTTAACAGTGACAGTGTGGATATTTATTTAACAGTAACAGTGTGTATCAGTGTGTATCTTTAATAGTGACAGTTTGTATACTTGTGTATCAGTGTGTATCTAATGGTGAAAGTGTGTACCTTTAGCACTGACAGTGTGTATCAGTGTGTATCAGCATGTAAAAATGTGTATTAGGGTGTTTAACATTGAAAGTGAGTATAATTGTGTATCTCTGTGTATCTTTAACATTGTCAGTGTGTATAAGTGTGTAACTTTAACAGTGTGTCACGTTCTGACCATAGTTATTTTGTGTTTTCCTTGTTTTAGTGTTGGTCAGGATGTGAGCTGGGTGGGCATTCTATGTTTTGTGTGTCTAGGTTGTTTTTCTGTGTTCGGCCTAGTATGGTTCTCAATCAGAGGCAGGTGTCGTTAGTTGTCTCTGATTGAGAATCATACTTAGGTAGCCTGGGTTTCACTGTGTTTTTGTGGGTGATTGTTTCCGTGTCTGTGTTTTACACCACACGGTACTGTTTTCGGTTTTCGTTATTCACGTTACATTTCTTCTTTTGTATGGAGTGTTCAGTTTATGTGTTTTAATAAAAAAACATGGACACTTACCACGCCTTACCACATCCTTCTCGCCTCTCCTCTTCAGACGAAGAGGAGGAAAACCATTACAGAATCACCCACCAACCAAGGACCAAGCGGCGTGGTAACAGACAGCGGCAGCAGCAACAGCAGGAGCAGCAGCAGCAGCAAAAGCAGCAGCAGGAGAGGCAACAGCAGCAGAGGAAGCAGCAGCAGCAGCAGCAGGAGAGGCAGCATTATCTGGACTATACAACTTGGGAAGAGATAGACAGATGGGCGGTCGACCCAGAGAGAGTGCCGGAGCCCGCCTGGGATTCGCTGAAGCAGTGTCAGGAGGGTTACAGGAGAATGAGGTTGGCGAAACGAGCACGGTGGCGCGGTAAGAAGCCCGAGAGACAGCCCAAAACAATTCTTGGGGGGAGGCACAGGAAGAGTGTGGCAGCGTCAGGAGTCAGACCTGAGCCAACTCCCCCTGTTTACCGTAAGGAGCCATGGATGGAATCAGAGCTGTCGGCGAAGCGGAGGGCTGAGTCTGAGAGGGTCGAGGAGTTATTGGACAGATTGGAGGAGAGTGAACGGATGGGAGATGATGAGACATTTGAGGAGTTGTTGATGGAATTGGAGGAGAGTGAAGAGAGAGAGCTGTTGGTTTGGCATAGTATGCATGGCATTCGCCCTGAGGAGCGCGTTAGCTGTCCGATGCCACCTGTGTCAGTTCCTCGTACTCAGCCTCAAACTTGTGTTAGAGTTCCGGAAGATTTGATGCTGGCTATACACACCAGGTCTCCAGTACACCTTCACAACCCGGTGTGTCCTGTTCCTTGCACTCACCCTGAGGTGCGTGTCCCCAGCCCGGTACCACCAGTGCCAGCACCCCGCACCAGGCTGTCTCTCCGTCCCATCAATACAGGTGCTCCTGCCTGTCCGGTGCTACCAGAGTTTCCGCCCCACAGTCCAGAGGCGCCAGAGCCCCTCTGTCCAGCACTGCCAGAGCCTTCCTCCTCTCCAGCGCTGTCGGAGTCTCCCGCCTGTCCAGAGCCGCCAGAGCCCCTCAGTCCAGAGGCGCCAGAGCCCCTCAGTCCAGAGGCGCCAGAGCCGCTCAGTCCAGAGGCGCCAGAGCCCCTCAGTCCAGAGGCGTCAGAGCTCCTCTGTCCAGCGCTGCCAGAGCCTTCCTCCTCTCCAGCGCTGCCGGAGTCTCCAGTCTGCCCAGCGCCGCCTGAGCTGCCCGCCTGTCCAGAGCTGCTAGTCTCCCGCCTATCCAGAGCTGCTAGAGTCTCCCACCTGTCCAGAGCTGCTAGGGTTTCCCGCCTGTCCAGAGTTGCTAGGGTCTCCCGCCTGTCCAGAACTGCTAGAGTCTCCCGCCTGTCCAGAGCTGCTAGAGTCTCCCGCCTGTCCAGAGCTGCTAGAGTCTCCCGCCTGTCCAGAGCTTCTAGAGTCTCCCGCCTGTCCAGAGCTTCTAGAGTCTCCCGCCTGTCCAGAGCTGCTAGAGTCTCCCGCCTGTCCAGAGCTGCTATAGTCTTCAGTCTGTCAGGAGCCGCCAGAGCCGCCAGTCTGCAAGGAGCCGCCAGAGCCGCCAGTCTGCAAGGAGCCGCCAGTCTGCAAGGAACCGCCAGAGCCGCCAGCCTGCAAGGAGCCGCCAGAGCCGCCAGTCTGCAAGGAGCCGCCAGAGCCGCCAGTTTATCAGTGTGTATGTATTGCAGTGACAGTGTGTTTCAGTGTGTATCTTTAATAGTAACAGTGTGTATATTCAACAGTGACAGTGTATCTTTAACGGTGACAGTGTGTATCAATGTGTATCTTTAGTAATGACAGTTTGTTTCAGTGTGTATCTTTAACAGTTACAGCGTGTATCAGTGTTGTCACGGCCCCTCTGCAGTGCAGGGGCGGTTCCTCCTGCAGGCAGAGGGTCGTTAGTGATTGGAGTCATCTGGGCCCAGGGTATTTAAACTGCTTCACTAATCTCTCTCTCTCTCTCTCGCTCTCTCTCTCTCTGCTCCTCCAGGTATGATCCTGTTTTGTTTGTTCCTTTGTAGTTTTGCATAGTTTTCACTCAGTCATTCACCCACACAGATTCATGCATCCCTGCACTTTACATACACCTTACAATATGATACTTTCACAGTCCTTTTTCTTTGTTTAAAGTTAATAGTTTTGGTTTACAATAAAGAACCTTTTTGATTGGCCTATACCTGTTGTTCGCGTCCCCTCATTTTTGCCACAGGCTATGAGCCGGCCTGTGGCAGTGTGTATCTTTAACAGTGACAATGTGTCAGTGTGTGTATTTAACAGTGACTGTGTGTATCAGTGTGTATCTTTAACAGTGACAATGTATCAGTGTGTATCTTTAACATTGACCGTGTGGATCAGTATGTATCTTTAACAGTGAGTGTATATCTTTAACAGTGACAGTGTGTAACAATGTGTATATTTAACAGTGACAGTGTGTATCTTTAACAGTGACAATGTATCAGTGTGTATCTTTAACAGTGAGAGTGTGTATCAATGTGTATCTTTAACGGTGACAGTGTGTATCTTTAACAGTGACTGTGTGTATCAGTGTGTATGTATTGCAGTGACAGTGTGTATCTTTAGTAATGACAGTGTGTATCTTTAACAGTGACAGTGTATCAGTGTGTATCTTTAACAGTGACAGCGTGTATCAATGTGGATCTTTAACAGTGACAGTGTGTATCAGGCTGTATATTTGTATATCAGCGAGTGTCTTTAAAAGTGACAGTGTGTATGTTTAACAGGGACTGTTTGTATACTTGTGTATCAGTGTGTATATTTACCTGTGACAGATTGTGTCAGTGTGTATATTTAACAGAGACAGCGTGTATCAGTGTGTATGTTTAACAGTGACAGTGTGTATCAGTGTGTATGTTTTAGTGACAATGTGTATCAATGTGTATCTTGAACAGTGACAGTGTGAATCCGTGTGTATATTTAACAGTGACAGTGTGTATATTTAACAGTGACCGTGTGTATCTTTAACAGTGAAAGTTTGTATCGGCGAGTATCATTAAAAGTGACAGTGTGTATCAGTGTGTGTCTTTAACCTCTCTAAGGTATGAGGGACGCTAGCGTCCCAACTGGCCAACATCCAGTGAGATTGCAGAGCGCCAAATTCAAATACAGAAATACTCATTATAAAAATTCAGAAAAGATACAACTATTTTACATAGGTTTAAAGATGAACTTCTTGTTAATCCAACCACGGTGTCAGATTTCAAAAATGCTTTATGGCGAAAGCATACCTTACAATTATTTGAGAACATTGCCCATTAAACAGTAACCAGCCAAATAGAAAAGTTACACAAGTCAGAAATAGAGCTAAAATTAATCACTTACCTTTGATGATCTTCATATGTTTAGACTCAGAAGACATTCATTTAATCAATAAATGTTCCTTTTGTTCGATAAAGTATCTCTTTACATCCGAAAACCTCAGTTTTGTTTGTGCGTTTTCTTCAGTCATCCACAGGCTCAAACGCAGTCACAACAGGCAGACAAAAAAATCAAAATTGTATCCGTAAAGTTCATAGAAACATGTCAAACGATGTTCATATTCAATCCTCAAGTTGTTTTTAGCCTAAATAATCGATAATATTCCAATCGGACATTAACGTCGTCAACATAAAAGGTAAACAAGAAAGGCACTCTCTTTGGTCGCGCGCATGAAAAAGCTCTGTGACAAGGCAGGGTCCACTCATTCAGACTGCTCTTACTCCTTCATTTTTTCAGAATACAAGCCTGAAACAATTTCTAAAGACTGTTGACATCTAGTGGAAGGCTTAGGAACTGCAATTTGAGTCCTAAGTCAATGGATACTGTAATGGCATTGAATAGAAAACTACTACTACTACAAAAAAAAATCCTACTTCCTGAATGGATTTTTATCATGTTTTCGCCTGCCAAATCAGTTCTGTTATACTCAACAACATTATGTTAACAGTTTTGGAAACTTTAGTGTTTTCTATCCAAATCTACTAATTATATGCATATCCTATCTTCTGGACCTGAGTAGAAGGCAGTTTAATTTGGGCATGCTTTTCATCCAAAATTCCAAATGCTGCCCCCTACCCTAGAGAAGTATTAATTAAGAGTGACAGTTTGTACACATACATCAGTGTGTATGTAACGGCGAGAGAGTGTACCTTTAGCACTTACAGTGTGTATCAGTGTGTTTCAGTGTTTATAAATGTGTATTGGTGTGTATCTTTAACAGTGAAAGTGTGTATCAGCGTTTATCCATGTGTATATTTAACAGTGACAATTTCTGTCAGTGTGTATCTATAACAGTGACAGTGTGTATTAGTATGTATCAATGTATTTCTTTTACAGTGACAGTGTGTTTAAGTGTGTATCTTTAACAGTTTCAGTGTGTATTTTTAACAGTGAAAGTGTTTATCAGAGTGTGTCTTTAACAGTGACAGCATGTATCAGAGTATCTTTAACAGTGACACAGTGTACCAGTGTGTGTCAGTGCGTATCTTTAACAGTGAAAGTGTGTATCAGTGTGTATATTTAACAATGACAGTTTGTATATTAAACGGTGACTATGTGTATCAGTGTATATCGTTAACAGTGACAGTGTGTATCAGCATGAATCTTTAACAGTTACAGTATGTCAGTGTGTATCAATGTGTACCTTTAACAGTGACTGTGTGTATCAGTGTGTGTTTAGCAGTGAAAGTGTGTATCTTTAACAGTGTCAGTGTGTATCTTTAACAGTATCAGTGGGTATATTTAACAGTGACAGTGTTTTGCTGTTGTTTGAGGGAAGAGATAATAGGAGAGTCATCTCTCTCACAGCTAAACGAGGCCAGCCAGGTCCTGTAAACAAACAGACAAATGAAGATTAATCACAATGCGGAGATGGCGTTCCCAGTTTAATAATCAGTATTGATTACTGTCACCTTACGTCTGTAGGAACACCTGCTGGGGAGGGGGTTGGGGGGTTGTCTCAGAAAACGGTCAACTTGAAGCTCTCTCTCCTCTCTCACATACTATTCTGCTCTGTTGTATTCACTTTGAATGCATTACACTTTCCAAACCCCTTTGTTTTCCTAGGCTGTCTGAGTGACAGATAGCAGGCACAGATAGCATTAGTCTTGGGGGCTGTTGCTGTGCTGATGAAGAAAAAAAGAATTGTGAGCAGTTGTGTGTGAGCAGTTTTGATGTTTTGATTACAGTGCCTTCAGAAAGTATATATACCCCTTGACTTGTTGTGTTACAGCTTGAATTCAAAATTTATTAAATTGTTAGTTTTGGGCAGCGATTACAGCCTTGAGTCTTCTTGGGTATGCCGCTAAGTTTGGCGCACCTGTATTTGGGGAGCTTCTCCCATTCCTCTCTGCAGATTCTCTCAAGCTCTGTCAGGTTGGATGGGGAGCGTCGCTGCACAGCTATTTTCAGGTTTCCCCAGAGATGTTTGATCGTGTTCAAGTCCAGGCTCTGGCTGGGCCACTGAAGGACATTCAGAGTCTTGACTGTGTGCTTAGGGACGTTGTGCTGTTGGAAAGCGAACCTTCGCCACGCTCTGGAGAAGGTTTTCATCAAGGATCTCTCTGTACTTTGCTCCATTCATCTTTCCCTCGATCCTGACTAGTCTCCCAGTTTCTGCCGCTGAGAAACATCCCCACAACATGATACTGCCACCACCATGCTTCACTGTAGGGATGGTGCCAGGTTTCTCCCAGACATGACACTTGGCATTCAGGCCAAAGTGGTATATCTTGGTTTCATTTGACCAAATAATAGTGTTTCTCTTGTCAGAGTCCTTTCCGTGCCTTTTGAAAAACTCTAAGCGGGCTGTCATGTGCCTTTTACTGAAGAGTGGCTACAGTCTGGTCACGCTACCATAAAGCCTGACTGGTGGAGTGCTGCAGAGATGGTTGTCCTTCCGGAACATTCTCCCATCTCCACATAGGAACTCTGGAGCACTGTCAGAGTGACCATCAGGTTCTTGGTCACCGCCCTGACCAAGGCCCTTCTCCCCGATTGCCCAGTTTGGCTGGGCGGCCAGCTCTAGGAAGGGTCTTGGTGGTTCCAAACTTCTTCCATTTAAGAATTATGGAAGCCACTATGTTCTTGGGGACCTTCAATGCTGCAGAAATGTTTTAGTACCCTTCCCCACATCGGTGCCCCAACACAATCTCTACAGACAATTCCTTTGACCTCATGGATTGTTTTTTGCTCTGCCATGCACTGTCAACTGTGGAACCTTATATAGACAAGTGTGTTCCTTTCCAAATAATTTCCAATCAATTGAATTTACCACAGATGGACTCCAATCAAGTTGTAGAAACATCTCAAGGATGATCAATGGAAACAGGGTGCACATGAGCTCAGTTTCGAGTCTCATAGCAAAGAGTCTGAATACTTACAGTTGAATTTGGGAAGTTTACATACACTTAGGTTGGAGTCATTAAAACTCATTTTTCAACCACTCCACAAAATTCTTGTTAAGAAACTATAGTTTTGGCAAGTCGGTTAGGACATCTACTTTGTGCATGACACAAGTAATTTTTACAACAACTGTTTACAGACAGAATATTTCACTTATAATTCACTGTATCACAATTCCAGTGGGTCAGACGTTTAAATACACTAAGTTGACTGAGTCTTTAATCTTTAAACAGCTTGGAAAATTCCAGAAAATGATGTCATGGCTTTAGAAGCTTCGGATAGGCTAATTGACATCGTTTGAGTCACCTCTGGATGTATTTCAAGGCCTACCTTCAAACTCAGTGCCTCTTTGCTTGACATCATTGGAAAATGAAATCAGCTAAGATTGTAGACCTCCACAAGTATGGTTCATCCTTGGGTGCAATTTCCATACGCCTGAAGGTACCACATTCATCTGTGCAAACAATATTACGCAATCATAAACACCATGGGACCACGCAGCCGTCACACCATTCAGGAAGGAGACGTGTTCTGTCTCCTAGAGACGAACATACTTCGGTGCGAAAAAATGCAAATCAATTGCCGAACAACAGAAAAGGACCTTGTGAAGATGCTGGAGGAAACAGGTACAAAAGTATCTATATTCTCAGCAAAACGAGTCCTATATCGACATAACCTGAAAGGCCGCTCAGCAAGGAAGAAGCCACTGCTCCAAATCTACCATAAAAAAGCCAGACTACGGTTTGCAACTTCACATGGGGACAAAGATTGTACTTTTTGGAGAAATGTTCTCTGCTCTGATTCTGCCCCTGAACAGGCAGTTAACCCACTGTTCCTAGGCCGTAATTGAAAATAAGAATTTGTTCTTAACTGACTTGCCTAGTTAAATAAAGGTAAAACAAAAAAAATAGAACTGTTTGGCGATAACGACCATTGTTATGTTTGGAGGAAAAAGGGGAGGCTTGCAAGCCGAAGAATACCATCCCAACCGTGAAGCATGGGGGTGGCAGCATCATGTTGTGGGGGTGCTTCGCTACAGGAGGGATTGGTGCACTTCACAAAATAGATGGCATCATGAGGCAGAAAATTACGTGGATATATTGAAGCAACATCTGAAGACATCAGTCAGGAAGTTAAAGCTTGGTCGCAAATGGGTCTTCCAAATAGACAATGACTCCAAGCATACTTCCAAAGTTGTGGCAAAATTGCTTAAGGACAACAAAGTCAAGGTATTGGACTGGCCATCACAAAGCCCTGACCTCAATCCCATAGAAAATGTGTGGGCAGAACTGAAAAGGTGTGTGCGAGCAAGGAGGCCCACAAACCTGACTCAGTTACACCAGCTCTGTCAGAAGGAATGGCCCAGAATTCCACTAACTTCGTGTGGGAAGCTTGTGGAAGGCTACCCGAAACGTTTGACCCAAGTTAAACAATTTAAAGCCAATGCTACCAAATACTAATTGAGTGTATGTAAACTTCTGACCCACTGGGAATGTGATGAAAGAAATAGAAGATTGAATAAATCATTCTCTCTACAATTATTCTGACATTTCACATTCTTAAAATAAAGTGGAGATCCTAACTGACCTAAGAGAGGGAAAAGTGAGTTTAAATGTATTTGGCTAAGGTGTATGTAAACTTCAACTGTATGTAAATAAGGTATTTCTGTTTTGATTTTTTATACATTGGCAAACATTTCTAAAAAGCTGTTTTTGCTTTGTCATTATGGAGTATTGTGTTTAGATTGATGGGAAAATGTATAATTTAATCAATTTTAGAATTAGGCTGCAACGTAACAAAATTAAACTCTGCAACTATTTTAAAGTCACCATTAGCCTCATGGTGAAATCCCTGAGCGGTTTCCTTCCTCTCCGAGAACTGAGTTAGGAAGGATACCTGTATCTTTGTAGTGACTGTGTGTATTGATATACCATCCAAAGTGTAATTAATAACTTCACCATGGGATTTTTTGTTTTTTACCCATCTACCAATATGTGCCCTTCTTTGCAAGGCATTGGATAAGCTCACTGGTCTTTGTGGTTGAATCTGTGTTTGAAATTCACTGCTCGACTGAAGGACCTTACAGATAATCGTATGTGTGGGGCACAGAGATGAAGTAGTCATTCAAAAATCATGTTAAACACTATTACTGCACACATGTAGTCCCTGCAACTTATGTGACTTGTTAAGCAAATGTTTACTCCTCAACTTATTTAGGCTTGCCATAATGAAGGGGTTGAATACTTATTGACATTTCAGCTTTTCATTTTTTGTTAATTTGTAAAAATGTAAAAAATATATATAATTTAATATAATCATCCACTTTGACATTATGGTGTATTGTGTGGAGGCCAGTGACAAAACGTGGATAAAGTCAAGGGATGTGAATACTTTCTGAAGGCACTGTATGTGTGTGAGAGGAGAGCGAGAAGGATTTACCCACTAGTACACCACATGTGTTGGTTAAATGAACCACATAACCACACCGAGGGGAATTGAACTTCGCTCCAACACAAGAACATCACAGTGTTGAACAGAGCTTAAGAACACGGAAACAAAGACTTAAATCATAATTGACCTCTGACCTGTATTGTGGTGTGTGCTGCAGAGGGTATTAGGCTCAGAGGGGCTTTTGGGTAATGGGAAATGAACAGCTCTGGGGGTTAGTCTGAATGAGAACATGGAGTCTATGACCTCTAGGTTCCCCTCTCTCTCCTCTCCTTCTCTTGCTCTCTCTCTTTCTCCTCGTCTCTTTTTGTCTCCAGAGCCTGAGGCAATGCAGCTGGGAGATTGAGAACCAGTGTGAGCTGTCTGATTGGCACACACACCGCCATGGTGATCTGAGTACATAACGGGAAACATAGAGGGAAACTGTATTATCTCTCAGTTCAGTCTGACACATCCCATAAACAAAATTGACACATGAGAACGGTACACAAATAAACATCATGTCTGGACTAGTGCAAACCTGGCCAGTATTTACAAAACTATTGATTTGAGATTCATCAATTTAGCCTTATCCCAGCCTTATCCTATTCCATTTCAGAATAGTCCAGTACAACCTATTATGTGTGAACCCTTGGCAACAAGATCGTTCATGCTCACTTTGAGACCGCTGTACTGCCATAATTGCACTATTAAGTTGTCAACGTTTTGTAAAAGCCTGCATTCCATGCCTAGCACAATGAAGTGCTCGAAGAAATATACTGTTGGCATTATTGTGAAACAAAATTATCCAATCAATAAACAGATGGATGTGAATGCGATCACATGGTGACGGGGAGTTAAGTTCAGTTTATCTTCTCTCATTTCCATGGAACCATTGAGAAAACTTTTCAGAGCAGTCGAGGCATATGGGGGTAACAATGCACCCTCTCTCTCACTCCATTGTTTATGTTAGATGTCGAACCTGTCACTTGGTGGGGGATGGCAACTTTGCCGGGTTGGTCAATTTATAATGTCCGCAACATTGCATTCAGAATCCGACTGCAATTAAGGTTAAGAAAACAATAGAAAAAAGCAATCCGCCTGTTTTTTACACAAAAGGTAGAAAGCAATTTAAATATTCCACAGAAACAAGGCACCGGTTAATATTCTGAGCACTGGACTAAAGTACGAACAACCAATCATTTTGTATGAATCATGGTGCTCAGAGACAGAAAAGTCTCCTCCCCACAGATGCATGTGTGTTTGATATGCTTCAGTGACACACCATTACCATTTCTGGCTTGTGTTGAAGGCTCCATGGCGCTTCACCTCTCCCCAGCCCTCCCCAGCCTGGTGACTCACACAGATGGCCCGTCTCAGGCCCCCCCTCCCTGGGTACTCCCCCACAGGTGTCTGGGTCCTGACCCTCTCCCATCGGAACCCCTCTAACGTTAAATAATTACCCCCCACCCCCACCCCCGCAGAGGCACAGCAGCGTCTCGAGGCCTGTAATCTGTCGTAATTCTTACCACTCCTCTGTCATACTTTCACAACGAAATGTTTTCTCTCTCGCTCTCTCAATACCCTCCATAAACAGCTGTGTTATTCCCACTATGTACAAAAACAGGAATTATAGAGCAGTAGAATGCAACATTTTATCATAGAATTTACACAGAAGGCATATGTTTGCTTTTCACAGAGTGTAGGAATGTTAAGAGTCAGATGGAATATATTGGAAATTCTCATGTCAGTCAGTCTGTAATCGTGTCTCTGCACACCTATTAGACAGAGAGAGCGTGCCCACTGCTCATGAATGGAAGGAGATCTTTAGGAAAGTTCAGAGAGAATTAATTTGGCTCAAGGCAGAGAAGGGATGGTAGCAGGCAATGATAAAAAAGGATAAACATTTTCTCTGTGAGAGTAATTGCTCTCAGCCATTCTAGTGTGCAAACTGCTAAAGATCATAGGATTTATTCCCATGTAGATTTTCTACCGAAATGCCGTTCTGCTCGACACAAACAGCCAAGGATGATTCCTCTATTTAAATCCAGAAATACAGAGCGACTCTGGAGTACTCTCCTATTCTATATATCCTAAGACAGTGGGGCAGGAGATGAACAATCGTCAAAATAGTAGGTCAAACTTGTACAAATCAGCTGTCAATGCATGTGGCACCACAGTATATATGAATGTTGTATGAATATAAGAAGGCCAGAAATATATATTAGAATGTATCAGGGCCAGGCAGACAGACCACGAATTCATATAAAATTGTGTTTTGTTTTGCTACAAGAAATCAGTATGCTATTTTTTAGTTTCTCTACTAATAATCATATACCCCCCCCCCCCCCCAAAAAAAAATATAAATTAGTTCTGCAATTTTCCTCAGGTTTGAGGTGTACATTCTCAAATTAATAACGGGGTGGGGATTGTTATTATTGATGGTATCAAACAAAACACAGCAATTTCAGTTGTAATACCCATCTATTTGATGTTGCGCAAAGCCAAAATGAGAAATGTCCTGAATCTAGTAAGAAGATTATTATGAGATCAAAAAAAACAAAAAACATAGCACCACATTTGCATTTGTTGTTTCACTTTGTTTACCAGCCATACTTCAAACAAATGAAATTACCATTTCAAAGAAGTTCAAATCCATATCCAAAAATGAAAACAAAAGATGAAATTGTGTTTAATCAACTAGCACAAAGAGTCCATGCCAAACCAAGCCAAACTGTCAGCAATGTAACTTACGGTGCCCTTGTCTACAGTAAATAACATAACAGCGCCTTGCAGTGTCTCCACTATCCACATAAAAGTGTTTCAAGTAGGAAGGGCACCTTAAACTGATCTCTAAAGGATAAAAACACATAGAATACATATGAGAAAATCAAACAGAGAACTCCTTCAACATGTGATTCATCTAGCTTCCAACACAACACCTCTGGTTCCAATCAGGCTCTTGGACGGGCTACTTGAGAGAGGGGTCTGAAATGATGCCTATATTTTTAGGGGGCTTTGAATATGACAGGTCCCATTACCAGCTTGCCCTCTGCCTCCACAGGGATGGTAGCCTGATGATGGGCCTCCCTCCACTCACAGCACTGAAGCTCCAGGTCACGCCACATCCCATACCACCTGGGAACAGACTGGCCCATTAACAGAAATGCACACACCACCTTGTTTTATAGGCCATAATTACCTCTACCGCTCTCTGAGCAACAGCTATCATTTTAACAACTCCAAGGCGGTCTGTCTGTGTGGCTTTAGAGGAGAATAAACCTTGGGAAAAATGCAGGATCAAACCATGGTAATAGCTAATTCAGTGGTATTTTATGAACATGGTACACTACCTAACCCCATTCACATTCCTTTGGGTTTTCAGTTTTTTGACTTGAGTACTACATTTTCTCAATACATTGTATATGTGAAATGTGTTCTCCTACTCGTTCATGTGGGGTTCTTTTATCAAGCATAGATCTACATCTCATCACATCTCCAATTTGATGAACACACTGCTGCCTTAGGGCTGACTGGTCTGGTTCTACTGTGTGATCCTCCTTGTGTGGCTTCACTGTGGGAACCAGGAACAGCCCCCAGGGTCTCCAGGCCAGTAGCCCAGGAAGACAGCCCAAACCTGGGACTCCTCTGATCAGCTTGGGGCCCTAAAATGTCCTCTAATTTCATGGGGCACTTGGAAGGAGGAAGTGGTGAGGATCCAGTCCTTATCTCTGAGATACAGGAGGGCTTTCTGGTCCACATGTGCTCTGTCTGTCTGTCTCTGTCTGGGTACACACCAAAGCCTTCACACACCCTCTCCATGTTTTAGTGAGAGTGAGCCTTCCTCTCCCTACATACACTCATAGATCCTAACTGTCGCTTCAGACACACACCCACCAGATGTTTCACACAAAGCTTTGGGGAAGAGCCTTCAGGTGGGGAGGGAAGGAGGGAGGATGGGTAAAGGGTGGTTTGACTCCCCACAATTTGTTTTCTCTCGCTTCTACTAAGATTTATGACCGTATTTTACTCAATGACAGACACGGCTTCCTCCCTGGAATTCTTGCCGGGCGTAGTGAGTAAAGAGCAGAGAGAGGAGGAACAACTTCCTCAACCTAAAACAGGTGACTCAGAATCAGCCTTACTTCTTTCTCTAGGCTGTCTAGCTGGAGGGAGGGGAGGAAGGGAAAGAGAGGGAGGGATAGAGAGAGGTGGGTGGGAGAGAGATAAGGGGAGGGGAGGGAGAGTTAGGATCATCCTCGCACTGCACGGTTGGACAGAAAAAGAAAAAAAAACAACACTCCAAAAACCTGGGCCATTAGCGTTTTATCTCTGAGCCTCCTGCCTCAAACAGCTCACACGGACGGAAAGCATCTGCTTCTCATATCAACACACTTGTGGTAACGGCTTAGAAGTTATGGGGCCCGCATACAAGGTTTGGTTTGCGCCTACCAGAACTCAGCTAGATGAAGCAAACGTCTGTGCCTTGCATACTCACTCACTCACAAAAACAAGAAAAAAGTGGCAATATTACTGTTTGTCCCTCTTGAGACACCGTAGCAACCACATAACCAGTATACAACTCCTGAAAGTAGTCAGAAATACCTTTACATAGATAATTACATAGGTATTCAGACCCTTTGCTATGAGACTCAAAATTGAGCTCTGGTGCATCCTGTTTACATTGATCAACCTTGAGATGTTTCTAAAACTTGATTAGAGTCCACCTGTGGTAAATTCAATTGATTGGACATGATTTGGAAAGTCACACACCTATAAGGTCCCACAGTTGACAGTGCATGTCAGAGCGAAAACCAAGCCATGAGGTCGGAGGAATTGTCCGTAGAACACAGGATTGTGTTGGGGCACAGATCTGGGGAAGGGTATTGAAGCATTGAAGGTCCCCAAGAATACAGTGGCATCCATCATTCTTAAATGAAAGACATTTGAAACCACCAAGACTCTTCCAAGAGGTGGCCGCCCAGCCAAACTGAACAATCGGGGGAGAAGAGCCTTGGTCAGGGAGACCAAGAACCCGATGGTCACTCTGACAGAGCTCCAGAGTTCCTCTTTGGAGATGGGAGAACGTTCCAGAAGGACAGCCATCTCTGCAGCACTCCACCAATCAGGCTTATTGGTAGAATGGCCAGATGGAAGCCACTCCTCAGTAAAAGGCACATGACAGCCCGCTTGAACTTTGCCAAAAGGCACATCAAGGACTCTCAGACCATGAGAAACAAGATTCTCTGGTCTGATGAACCAAGATTGAACTATTTGGCCTGAATGCCAAGCATTACGTCTGAAGGAAACCTGGCACCATCCTGTCATGACGTGGCCCTTTCTGGGTGTAGGTCGTGGCTTCTCCCTCTCTCCTACACACAGGTTGTTATCTCAGGTCGTAAATTCCTGGCCGAGACTCTCTCCCCCTTTTCATGCAGAGAGAGAGACCACAGAGTGAACAAAGGATTTCATGTGGCCGAACTCCTAAATCTCCAAAATGGGAGAATTAAACAATATGTCCACTTGTGAGAATGTGGGAATGGTCCGTGGACACTTAAGGGACAGTTATGTTGAGTGTGTTTCATTTGGTGACCACATTAAGGACAGGAAACACACCTAACTATATCTCTGAATGTGTACATTTCTCAATTATAGTGTTTGTATCTAATTCTTGTATAAAACGAATGAGGTAGGATGAAACTATTTGTGAAATGATGTAATGTGATGTTAATCTTTAATTCTGAGAGAATTGCATTCCCTGTAAAGTTTAACTAGTCCGCGCCCCTGTGAGCACAGACATGATCTGGCGTCATGGAACCATCCTTTTCTATTGTTACGAATAAAACTCCCTCCTGAGGAAATCCTCTTCAGACTAAGCAAACCCACAGCGGGAGCTGTGATTGTCGAATAGTTGAGTACAAAAAGGAGCAAACTATACCATGTGGAGCATTGGCTACACGGCTGGAAATGGTTCAACTCTGAGACTATCGATCCATACAGAATAAGAGCAAATCTTAGATACTAATTACTTGTCTGCAGCTAGAAATTATGTAAACCTGGGTGCGAATACTAACAACCGCCAAAACATCTATTCTAAGAACAATGGACACCTGAAGCATCCATTACAACAGACACTATCAGGAGGCGCCGATAGACCTACAAGCACTCTCTGATGAACTGACTCTCCAGCAGACGACCGACGATTCCAACAGAGAAGACAACAACGACATATGGGTGTAAATATATTAATTGCAATTATTCCCGAATGAGCGAGCATTCATATGCAAAGGATTAGCATTTCAATTAATATAATTATCCACTGTGTAGTGAAGCCATTTTGTCCTTCCCGCTCCTTTATCGGTCTACACCCCCTTTCCTTTGTCCACCAAGCCGTCATATCGGTTTAGCCCACTAGGGAATCTTCCCTATCATTATTAATAACCAATATCTACTGTTTGTTTGGTATGCATTTCTGTGATTATTTAGTTAGTTAGTAAATAAATGATTAAGCCAATTGGTGTACGGATGATTCGTGGTTTAGGCTGGGCTCGTGCAGATAACCAACAATTTACAATTTTTGGAATGAGACTGACGTAAGGTAAAGAATAATTAATTAATAGAAGACTAATTGATCAGATATTAAAATATCTGAAGTGTTATATTCAGAAAATGATAACTTTGTAATCTGAAGATTTTCCGTGGTGCCCCGACTTCCTAGTTAATTACATTTATATGATTAGTTTAATTACGTAATAATAATTACAGAGAATTTATTTGATAAAATAACAGTCTTCACCTTTAATGATGCCAAAGACACGACAATCCCTACGGTGAAGCATAGTGGTGGCAGCATCATTTTGTGGGGATGATTTTCAGTGTCAGGGACTGGGACACTAGTCAGGATCAAGGGAAAGATGAACGGAGCAAAATACAGAGAGATCATTGATGAAAACTTCCTCTTGAGCGCTCAGGACCTCAGACTGGGGCAAAGTTTCACTTTCCTACAGGACAACTACCCTAAGCAAACAGCCAAGACAACGCAGGAGTGGCTTCGGGACAAGTCTCTGAATTTCTGTGAGTGGCCCAGCCAGAGCTCGGACTTGATCCTGATCAGACATCTCTGGAGAGACCTGAAAATAGCTGTGCAGCAATGCTCCCCATCCATCCTGATAGAGATTGAGAGAACCTTCAGAGAAAATTTTGAGAAACTACCCAAAACAGGTGTGCCAAGCTTGTAATGCCAAGCATCATACCCAAGAAGACTCAAGGTTGTAATCGCTGCCAAAGGTGCTTCAACAAAGTACTGAGTAAAGGGTCTAAATACGTATGTAAATGTGAGTTTAAAAAAAAATGTAACAGAATTGCAAACATTTCTAAAAAAACAGTTTTTGCTTTTTCATTATGGGGTGTTGTGTTTAGATTGATGAGTATTTTTTACTTTCAAAAAAATCCATTTTAGAATAAGGCTGAAATGTAACAAAATGTGGAAAAAGTCCAGGCTTCTGAATACTTTCCAAATGCACTGTATCTTTCTGTCTTCTCTCATACATTCTCTGATAGTTGTTTGCATCATATCTAGGTAGTCTTTTTTGTTATAAAATAATCTTTATTAAAAATATTGTTCAGTGGGCTTTTTTTGCCTCTTTTGTATATTTTCTTAACTGTTTTTTTTATTTTATATCAATCAATCATTTTGTCTCCTTTACCAGGTTGACATCACGGAATGCCAAGAGATGCTTAATATGACAGCACTGGAATAGAAAGTAGTAGTACTTTCAAACTAGAAAGTGATTGATGAACTAACTAGAAAGTGAGTGTTAAACTACTGATGTAAGATCTTGTTAGGGCAAATAAAGTCTGACATTTTCAAGTGGAAATTACAAACTTTAGAAGCCATTTTAAACCTTGAATATCCTACATCTTAACTATACTGACCAAAAATATAAATGCAACATTTTCAGAGATTTTACTGAGTTACAGTTCATATGACGAAATCAGTCAATTGAAATACATTTATTAAATCAAATCAAACTGTATTTGTCACATGCGATTAATACAACCGGTATTACCGTGAAATACTTACTTACAAGCCCTTAACCAATAATGCAGAACTGTTTAAAAGTAAGAAAATATTTGCAAAAAGAAATAAAGAACTGATAAAATAAACTAAAGTAAGAAAAAAAGTAACACTATAAAATAACAATAATGAGGCTATATACCTCAGGATCTCATCATGTATTTCTGTGCATTCAAATTGCCATCAATAAAATGCAATAGTGTTCGTTGTCCGTAGCTTATGTCTGCCCATACCATAAGCCCACCGCCTCCATTGGGCACTCCTTTCACCCATACGATGCCATACACGTTGTCTGCGGTTGTGAGGCTGGTTGGACGTACTGCCAAATTCTCCAAAATGACAGGGCGGCTTTTGGTAGAGAAATTAACATTAAATTCTCTGGCAACAGCTTTGGTGGATATTCCTGGAGTCAGCATGTCAATTGCACGCTCCATCAAAACTTGAGACATCTGTGGTATTGTGTTGTTTGACAAAACTGCACATTTTAGAGAGACCTTTTGTCGTCAGCACAAGGTGCACCTGTGTAATGATCATGCTGTTTAATCAGATTCTTGAAATGCCACACCTGTCAGGTGTATTGGTTATCTTGGCAAAGGAAAAATACTCAACAACAGGGATGTAAACATATTTGTGCACATTTGAGAGAAATAATATTTTTGTGAGTGTGGAACATCTCTGGCATCTTCTATTTTGAACCAACACTTTACATGTTGTGTTTATATTTTTGTTCAGTGTAGAAAGTGAATGTGGATCCTCTCTGGTTCTGTTTGCTTTAGTGATACTATGCTCCATCAAAAGCAGTGCTGGATGTACAGAACATGGTTCATTCAGAGGGTGGTCTTTAGAGTTTCCTTTATGGGGTTTAATGCTGGATATATTCGGTCTAGAAGCTGAATATCAGTGCTATACTGACAGCAAGGGACATTTTACACAGTTTGAGTCCTCCAATTTTACTCATCTGGTTCTCCCTGAGAGAGAGAGAGAAGTACAGTTACAATATATCAGAGAGAGAGTTACAGTATATCTTTAGCCACAGCGAGTTGAACACTCTCCTCGAACATAGAGCATTCCCTTTCCATTCAACATATCTCCCCTTTTTCTCCCAGCCAAAGATCTGACAGAAGTACAGTACTTCTCGCAGACTCCTTCAGAAATGTAAATGAACAGGGCCAGCTTCACCACAAACCTGCTGGTCCCTGAGAGTTAGTTGAACTTCATAAATATGACAGTCATTTTTAAGGCCGACTGAGTCATTAGCCGTCCCATTAGCCTGTTGGCCAGCCCTGTGATGTGATAGCTCTGAGAACAACATTACAGTGATCTATCAGCCAGAGGATTAAAGACATGGGATGCGTCCACAATGGCACCCTATTCCCTGTATAGTGCACTAGTCCTGACCAGAGCCCTATGCCATTTAGGACACAAACGAAGAAAGGGACTCATGCTTTTGCTCTCTTTCTTTCCTCTGTACTTACTGGTCCATATTGCAAGTTTGGAACGTCCTCACCACATAAATCCCAGTCACTGAAGTTGTAATTAGAGACAAGAAATATTTTGTGAGCCTGTTACAACAACGACATTGTTGAAGACGTAATCATTTGTTTGTTTGTGCCACAAAGTTGTAGTTAGTTGTAACCAGGAAGGAAGTAGCCTTCCATATTTATTTATTTAGTCAAATGTGATATGTACAGTACAGAGACAGAGGCTGTATAGACTTTTTAATACACCAGGTACAATTCTTATAAACCAATCACACTGTTCTTATTACATAAGTCATTGGGAAAACACCATAGATAGTACCTAATTACCGTTTATAAAAGATGACAAGGAACAGTCATAAAAATACATAGTGTAGGATTACTATTTTTCTCTCATGATTAAAACAATAAACGCATCATTTTTTTTTTAAATGAATGAAAATGTGCATGAAGTAATATTTGCTATACAACAAAAAAAATGACTTGTTGGATATGGCAGGCACTTGATACACTTCCAAGTCTAACGTGCGGAACACTGTGGAAACATCAAGCACCAAAACCATCTGTTTGGTTAGAATATTCTCCCCCTTCCCCCGACTCCTCCTCCTCCTTACAACCCAGAAAATACATTAAAAAGCAGAGAAAGGAGTAATACGGTAGCAATATGTTTGGAATGGAGGGCGATATCACTTATTGAGAAGCATATTAAACTATGGTGAGAGAGTGTGAAAGAGAGAAAAAGAGGCAAACAGACAGAGAGAAAGAGAGAGAGAGAGAGAGAGAGAGAGAGAGAGAGGCGAAGAGAGAAAGAGAGAGAGAGGGGCAAAGAGAGAAAGAGAGAGAGAGGGGCGAAGAGAGAAAGAGAGAGAGAGAGGGGCGAAGAGAGAAAGAGAGAGAGAGAGGGGCAAAGAGAAAGAGAGAGAGAGAGAGGGGCGAAGAGAGAAAGAGAGAGAGAGAGAGGGGCGAAGAGAGAAAGAGAGAGAAAGCAAGAGAGAAAGCGATAACAAATTGTGAAAGAGAGAGCGTGAATATGGAAGTATGGAAATGTCAAATGTGCCTTTTCTCCAGCCCTGGTCTGTTCCAGCGGCTCAGTGGAATACTTCTGAGGAAGCAATAGAATACATCACTAGTCGGGTCAATCTACCCTTACAGACTGCCTCATTCCCACCTCCCACTTGTCTTATTCGCTTCACTCCTCTCCTATTGCCGTTTCATTGACACCCATTGTTTCAACATCTGCCAAGGTATATTCAAAGACATGGGAGGCATCACATTACAGGCACCCACCCACCCACCCACCCACCCACACACCCACACACACACACATTCGCACCCACACACAGTTGAGAAAAGAATATGGCAACGGTGGTTGAAACATGAATTACGACAGTATTGATTACTTATGAATGGTAATAGAATGAAATGAAATGAAACAGAGATTGTTGTTTTAGCTGGGCCTTGGGAAAGACAGACAGTCATGCTGTGAGGCTGTATGTGACGCTGTTTAGGAACGTTGAAGTGAACAGTAGGTGGTTTCCCGGTAACCACCTTAATGAAAAATGTGGAGCAGCAGTCCGTCGGACGGGTCAGGACAGACTGGTTACAGACTGGCTTTAATTACAGTGACTCAGCCAAGTCAACGGCCAAACAGTCAGGCAGAAACACCATGGCACACACACACACCCTAACCATCCCACTCTACCTCTAACCCATCCACCCCCCCCTCACTAGCGCCGCCCAGACACAACACAGATACATGTTTCATGAGCTACATTAATTAATAACCCAACCCTGACCTCGTTTATACTGATGAATCGCCCAGATGAAAGGAGTTTTATATCAAGTCAAAACAAATGTATTTATAAAGCCCTTTTTACATCAGCAGATGTCAAAAAGTGCGCAAACAGAAACCCAGCCTGAAACCCCACAGTGAAATGAGATCTAAAAGGTTAACCTCTGGTTGAGGAGGAGAACTACAAGAGAAAGGAGAAGAAAAAACAAGGGTAGAGGATAAAATGTGAGAGAGAGAGAGAGTGAGAGTGAGAGAGAGAGAGAGAGAGAGAGAAAGAGAGTGTGTGAGAGAGAGAGCGTGAGAGAGAGTGAGAGAGAGAGTGAGAGAGAGAGAGAAAGAGAGTGTGTGAGAGAGAGCGTGAGAGAGAGAGTGAGAGAGAGAGAGAGAGAGAGAGAGAGCATGCGAGGCTGAGTTTAAATAAGAAGGGTGTCATAGACCAGGGGGAATTTTCCTCTGTAGTGTAACTGGGAACTGTAGGGTTGTCTTACCCCAGAATTCGGACGTGCTGGTTAACCCAGTAGCTCTTTATGTCAGCACAACAGCATATAGAACCCTACAGAAACACACCCAAACACAATCTAGGTCCTACACAAACACTTGGGAGTATACACTTGTGTCAGAAGTTGCTCATGATGTGTGGGTGAAAATACTGTGGGGTGTTGATTGACAGAATGTTTTGTAGATACAATGCAGGATGATGAAGGTGTCCAAATACACAAGCCACAGGAAGGGTGAGGACTAGACTCTTAAAGGCCCAGTACAGCCAAATACGTGATTTGGTAGAGCATACAACCTCACTATTTTGAAATAATGCTGTGAAATTGTGAAAATTATGATAATGCCCTTTTAGTGTAAGTGCTGTTTGAAAAGACCGCCTGAAATTTGAGCCTGCTTTGGTGGAGTGGAGTTTTGGCCTGCCTGATGACATCGACATAACAGCTAGTTTTCTGTTTTCCTCACCCTTCTTAGACCACTCCCTATCAAAATTCTTGTTTAAGAAATTGCTCTTTACTAAGAAGTTATTTTAGTTTCTTTTTGACCATTTTAATTTAAAACAATCACAGTAACGTACTTTATTGTTACCCATAAATGATTTGATATTGAGATAAAAACGGCTGCATTCGACCTTTAAGGCAGAACAGTCTTCCCACAAGGCACTTAAAGTGGGAAGATCACGATGGCAGACACAGACCAGACAACTGGTGATTGGGGTGAAAGGAATCCTGACTGTAAAGTTTGTTATAAAAACACCAACATAGAAATACAATTAATTAAACCTCTGTGTTGAAACCATTCAAAGAGATCTAGCGGACTTTAAAAAGATCCAGACTCTCTTATATTATTGCTGGTGATAATCATCAACCCCTCCTCCATCCTCCAGTTCCTCTTATCCCTCCTTTGCCCATCAGGAGTAAAATGGATGTCCTTTCTCTGAGCCCTGCAGCCTGTTGAGCCTGGCCAGCTGAGATGGAGAGGGGGGCACATCCTGGCGGTACGGGCCCTTGGGTGTGGCTGTGACAAGGATCGGGGCCTGGGTCAGGACTGGATCCTGGGGAAGAGTTGGAGTCGGGGCTGGGTGAATGTCATCGTAGCCGGTGTTGGTGACAGGGACCCCCTCCTGTGGTGGCGGTAGCCTCATCTTGGCCTCAGATTGCTCCCTGCGTCTCTGCTCCTGCCTCAGCAGCTCCTGGGTCTCCAGCAGGACGCGGGCGTTGAAGCCACTGGCCCCGCTGTGCAGGTAGCCATTCCTGGAGCCCTGGTAGCTGGAGTAGCGGGGGTTCTCCTTGGCCGTCTGGAAGACCTCGCCCGGCGGGAACGCTTTGTCACACGACTCCTGGGACACTGTGCTGGGGGTCTTACGAGGTTGCCTGGAGGACACAAGAACAACATAGTTTCATGAGCTACACTTTTATTTTCAATATTTGCAACATGGTTGTATAGGATTTTTTTTGTAGTTGCGTAATTCACCAGAAACACAAAAGGAGAAATGAGGCAAAAATGAGATGGAGATCTGCCAAGGTCTTCTTTCTGTATCTATGATGACATTGAATCAGGATACATGAAGACAAAGACAGGAAACACAAAGGTATAAAGACAGGATACACGAAGGCATGAAGACAGGATACATGAAGGCATGAAGACAGGATGCATGAAGACATGAAGACATGAAGACAGGATACATGAAGACATTAAGACATGAAGACAGGATACATGAAGACATGAAGACAGGATACACGAAGACATGAAGACAGGATACATGAAGACAAAAGGACAGGATACATGAAGGCATGAAGACAGGATACATGAAGACAGGATACATGAAGACAAAAGGACAGGATACATGAAGGCATGAAGACAGGATACATGAAGACAGGATACATGAAGACAAAAGGACAGGATACATGAAGACATAAAGACATGAAGACAGGATACATGAAGACAAAGACATCAAGACAGGATACATGAAGACATAAAGACATGAAGACAGGATACATGAAGACAAAAGGACAGGATACATGAAGACATAAAGGCATGAAGACAGGATACATGAAGACATAAAGACATGAAGACAGGATACATGAAGACAAAAGGACAGGATACATGAAGACATTAAGACATGAAGACAGGATACATGAAGACATTAAGACATGAAGACAGGATACATGAAGACATAAAGACATGAAGACATGAAGACAGGATACATGAAGACATTAAGACATGAAGACAGGATACATGAAGACATAAAGACATGAAGACAGGATACATGAAGACATTAAGACATGAAGACAGGATACATGAAGACAAAGACATCAAGACAGGATACATGAAGACATTAAGACATGAAGACAGGATACATGAAGACATTAAGACATGAAGACAGGATACATGAAGACATAAAGACATGAAGACAGGATACATGAAGACATTAAGACATGAAGACAGGATACATGAAAACATTAAGACATGAAGACAGGATACATGAAGACATTAAGACATGAAGACAGGATACATGAAGACATTAAGACATGAAGACATGATACATGAAGACATAAAGACATGAAGACAGGATACATGAAGACATTAAGACATGAAGACAGGATACATGAAGACATTAATACATGAAGACAGGATACATGAAGACATAAAGACATGAAGACAGGATACATGAAGACATTAAGACATGAAGACAGGATACATGAAGACATTAAGACATGAAGACAGGATACATGAAGACAAAGACATCAAGACAGGATACATGAAGACATTAAGACATGAAGACAGGATACATGAAGACATAAAGACATGAAGACAGGATACATGAAGACATTAAGACATGAAGACAGGATACATGAAGACAAAGACATCAAGACAGGATACATGAAGACATGAAGACAGGATACATGAAGACATTAAGACATGAAGACAGGATACATGAAGACATAAAGACATGAAGACAGGCTACATGAAGACATGAAGACAGGATACATGAAGACATTAAGACATGAAGACAGGATACATGAAGACATAAAGACATGAAGACAGGATACATGAAGACATAAATACAGTATACATGAAGACATAAAGACAGGATACATAAAGACATAAAGACAAAGACAGGATACATAAAGACATAAAGACATGAAGACAAAGATGGGATACATAAAGAAACATACAGAGAGTGATGGCGAACAAATGGAGGGTTGTTAACAACAGCGGCACTATTATTTCCACAGATGTAAACACACACAAAACTGTAGCTTTCACACATTGATCTCCTTTTAGAGATGGGCACATTTACCACAGACACAGTAATGGCTGCCCTCTCTGCTGCATGATCTGCCCCTGTCCAGCCGTCTGCTAGCCTATGACTGACTTGACGCATGCAACCCCCCCACACGGGCACGCACGCGCACACACACACACACACACACACACACCCTTAAATTGTGTCTAAAAGCCATCATTTGGAGATGTGTCCTCTTTGGCTAACGTGTGTGTGCCTGGCCACCTTCTCAATTATTAGAATCCATTAAGGAAGCAATGTGATGTGAGATGGAAGACGTGTGACAGTGGCGTCATCCCAAATGGCACCCTATTCCCTATATAGTGCACTACATTTGACCAGTGCCCATAGGGAATAGGGTGCCATTTGGGATACAGAAATGTATTCCTTTACTGTACATTTGGGTGCAAAGAGAGAGAAAGATCCCATTCACACCTCACTGACCTCACACAGTTTAAAAGGGTTTCGAGTTCACATCACACAGAACAGAACAGGGCTGGAGCAGGGAGCTGGAGCAGGGAGCTGGGGGTCAAGGCATGACATGCTTTCAGACTAGTGACAGGAAGCTCACAGTCCTGACTGCCTGCTTCCCAAATGGCACCCGATTCCCTACATAGTACACTGCCTTTGACCAGGGCTCATAGTGCTCTGTAGAGAATAGGGTGCAATTTAAGACTGAGCCCATAGATGCCTGGCCTGTTCCTTATCTCTAGAACTGTATGGTAGTGAGGTGAGAGTGAGGTCTACCGTACCTGCAAGCTGCTATTAAAAACTGTACGAAGCAGTCAGCCCTATTTTAGCCTGCCAGCCGTGGACAAAATCCCCCTATTGAAGGCCAGCGAAGCCAGAGTTTTTGCACTCTCCAACTGTAGCTCCAAAAGGGATCCATGACACACACAGCCATGTGTGACTGTTTGCTGTGGTTAGTCAAATAAAATGGCTAATAAGATATTTATCTGGATAGGGGATGTGAAAATGGAACATTTGCATGGAGCTGGTCTGGTCTGCCATTGATATGACCTGAGTTCCACATGGAGCTGTTTTAAATCAAACGCCCATATGATACCACATAATGCAGCCACAGAGACTTGGGGCATCTGCATTCGCTTTGGACAATGACAACAGCAGAAAAATAAGATAGTAATAATTCTCTATCCCTCAACATTCGACCGGCCTTCTCGTGGTCTGATTTTAACGGTGTATCCTCTTGTAAATGAGCCACTGCGAATGGTGGCCTCTGTGCTCTCTTCTGGCTGAGGAGAGGGGATGAGCTGAAACACATGGCAGTACTCAGACACTGTGGATCTTTGTGTGTGTGTGTGTGTGTGTGTGTGTGTGGGTGTGTGTGTGTGTGTGTGTGTGTGTGTGTGTGTGTCTGTGTACACGCGTGCGAATCAAAGCCAAGGCAGATGTGGGGACACACTGTAGAGAGAGTCTTACCACATGCTCAGCCTCTGAGAATGAGAGAGGAAAAGAGAGCGAGAACTCTGAATCTGGCCTCCACAACAGCCACAGCTCACGTGGGAGGTGTTCGTTCAGAACCGTGTGACGCTTCATATAGAACTTAGTGACTTGAAGTTCCAACACGGTTTTTAGTGCTGATGACGTAGATGGAGGGTTGATATGGGGGCAACATACAATCAAGAGGAAAGAATCTGTATGGGAAATAGTTACATAGTGGTGTTGAACCCTGTCTCTCCTACTCTTCTCCAAGAATGGGAATTAAAAGCATTCTTTACTTACAGTGGTGAGGGGAGGGTTATTGAAAGCAAAATAAATGTCATCATGAAATACGTTGGTTAAATTTAGAAGGACAATATTTAACAAACATAGTCAGGAAGTTGGCTTCAAGAGGAATCTGTGGCTGGCTGCTGTGTCTGTGTGTTTTTGCAACTGCAGCTGGTAGAGATCAGGGTTGATCAAAATGGAAACACACACTCACACACGCAGGCATGTACACCCACACGCAGGCATGTACACACACATAGAGGCATGTACACATACGCATTCACACAGTTATGTACACACACGCAGGCACGTACACGTACACACACGCAGGCACGTACACACACACACACACACACACACACACACACACACACACACACACACACACACACACACACACACACACACACACACTCACTAACAGTGAGGGAATGAGAAAAACACAGAAAAACATGTACCTTGTCCATGCAATGCAAAAGGCCCATGGGTATACAAACAAATGATATAAAACTTGGAACAATGTTTTACTTGTCTTTCAGGAAACTAAGTTGTTTGTTTACATGAGGAATGTGAGTGTGCGTGTGCTTGTGTGTGTCTGGCAGCTACAGACTGGCCACTGAACTAAGCTTATCCTGCCTGCTACTTACGCCAGCTAAGCACCCTTCTGACTGGCAATCAGCCCCCGTCTCTCCTCCCTCACCCTGTCTGGCCTAGCTAACCCTGTTCCAATAACAAGAGTTCATTAGAGAAATGTCCGACCCTCCGATCCTCACATCCCAGACCACCACTAAGCCTATCAGTAATCAGATAGCATGGATTCTCAGGAGGGTTTTGGGAAGACTGGGTTTTAGGGAACGGCCTCTTGGTTGTATGGATGACTGCCCTCACTTCCCGTTTTAAAGTCATTACACAGGGAAGAGGAGAGGGGATTTTGGGTATTATGGGTCCTGAGTAAGACTTGAGTTCCTAATGAGGATCTGTGTGTGTCCTGACGTTTGTTCTGACTTTCCTATTTCGGGTCAAAGGGCATGCTACACTGAGCTGACCCTGGCTGAAAGAGGCTATGAGATTATAGGAGGAATGCTTATCAAAGGACATGGTCCGATGATCTTCCTCAGGAGATGAGGACTTTCCCTAGGGAAACCATGTTAAAACGCAGGCATGGGGAAAGCAGTAGTCACATTCAACATCGATGATCGTCCTCAGGAGATGAGGACTTTCCCTAGGGAAACCATGTTAAAACGCAGGCATGGGGAAAGCAGTAGTCACATTCAACACAATTTCTCTGTGTTGTAAAATAACTTTGAAAGAAATATATGGATTGGTTAATGTTGGTATGGGGAAACGTGATAGCCAACGAATCCTACCGCTGCCACCAAAAGCCAACTAACACTTCTGTTTAAAACAACTAGGAAGGAAATGTATGGATTGGTCAACATGCCATTGCACACATTGATCGGTGCGTTTGTGTGCGGACCACAAAATCAATAACTATAGAGAGGGACAAGTTTTAATCAATCCAAGATTGACCGCCTAAGACCGCCATCTAAGAGCGTAGCAGAGTGTTTGAATGAGTGTTGTTTGTGCAGACCCCTGCTTCCTTCTACTGGGTCTAGAACTCAATGTCTCTAGAGACTAACAGAACCCTTTTTTTCTGGCCAATGAAATCAGAATTCCTGAATGTGAGACCACACATATAAGGGTCTGTCATTGTTGAAACTGAGCCGTGTAGCAATTGTCTAAAGAACACAATTAGATTCGGTGGAAGCTAAAGAAATCATCTTTCACTTTTTACATTCTCCATGTCTCAAAAAGATTCCATGATACAACCGCTAACTTTGGCTTATTGCCTTCAGCAGAGTGAGGCGTGAGGGAAAAATAAAACAGCCGATGAATATGGGAATAAATAACTCAAAATAGCAGTCAGTCCATCTGTATCGGTAGTTGCCTTCAGTTAAAATGAGCTTTTTTTCTTTAAGTATGTAAAAGCTTAAGATGACGAGGAAGCTTTCCACCGCACCAGCGTCCCTCCGTCCGTTGGCTGTTAGATTTGCATTGACTGAGAGTGATTAGAGAAGTGCGTGCGAGCGCGTGTGCGATTAAAGAGGGTAGGAAGCTTTATATTAAAGTCGTCACAGAGAGACAGCTGGGAAGGAAAACTCTGATATTAAAGTGGGTCCGAGGGCTCCAGATCATCCCTGATACTATAAGCTTTATTGACGTTTCTGACAAATGCTAAATAAATGAGAAAGAGATAAGTAATGCAGCTACTGCGCTGAATGCTGTGAAAGAGAAAGGCGGAAGTTGCTAAGATAAATGTCTCTAAAAAACACAATTTTTTAGGCACTGAGGGTGGTAGAGCATTTTGATCTCCATGTGATAAACTTGTTTCCCTCTGGTCAACACTAAAGAGAAAGCATTACGTGGGATTGTATTAAATGATTGCATTCCAAGAGTTTGCCCAAAATCATTTAACATTCTAGAGATAACTTCAGTACAGTGTGAATTTGAAATGTTTGACTTTGATGGTACGAGACATAGACATAGACGATTTGAGAAGAGAAGAAATAAAGAAGAAGGAGAGAGATGGGAAGAGAGAGAGAGATGGGAAGAGAGAGAGAGATGGGAAGAGAGAGAGAGAGATGGGGAGAGAGAGAGAGAGAGAGAGAGAGAGAGAGAGAGAGATGGGGAGAGAGAGAGAGATGGGAAGAGAGAGAGAGAGATGGGGAGAGAGAGAGATGGGGAGAGAGAGAGAGAGAGAGAGAGAGAGATGGGGAGAGAGAGATGGAGAGATGGAGAGAAAGAAAGAAAGAAAGAGAGAGAGAGAGAGAGAGAGAGAGATGGAGATAGATGGGGAGAGAGAGAGAGAGAGAGAGAGAGAGAGAGAGAGAGATAGAGAGGGAGAGAGAGGGAGAGAGCGAGAGAGAGAGAGAGAGAGAGAGAGAGATGGAGATAGAGAGGGAGAGAGAGGGAGAGAGCGGGAGAGAGAGAGAGAGAGAGAGAGAGAGAGAGAGAGAGAGAGAGAGAGATGGAAATAGATGGGAGAGAGAGAGAGAGAGAGAGAGATGGAAAGAAAGAGAGAGAGAGATGGAAAGAAAGAGAGAGAGAGAGAGATGGAAAGAAAGAGATGGTGTATCTTACCGTGGCAGGGAACTGTACTGTCTTTGGGCCTGTGTAAATGAGTCTCGTCTCTTGTCTTGTCTCGGTCTCTGCACCTGTGACTCCACAGACACAGATTGGTGTCCGGTCAGGGTATAGGTCTCCGAGTTAGCCTGAAACACACATCCCGGTTACACACAGTACATGTACACTTTACACACACACACACAATACATTTACACAATGATTTTGGATACATTATACACAAACCCTTAATAAAGCCCAGTAGAAAAGACATTGCGTACTTCTATTATCAAGACCAGAAGTTGATGGAAGGTAGGTTTCTCAAGAGTTTATTTGTTGGAGGATGTTGGTGGATGGTAGTAGGTGTTAATGAAGCAAACACCTGCCCCTCTGACCCTGGCGGAGGCTCATACTGTCATTAGACTAGCCCACACATCCTTGACCCGGAGTGGAGAGCCATAATGCCGCCACCATTACCTGTTGCCATTGTTGGCATGCTTTAGCTGGTAGTTGGTGACCTTGACTACCATTGCCTGATCCAAACGAGGAAGTGGCTCTGTGGCTTTGTTGTGTGAAGTCATCAGAATGGTTGGTATGGAATAATCATCACACGCACTCGCAGGCTCACAGCGCAAGACACATCACTAATGAGCTAGCTGATTAAAAACATGACAACCTAATTAGCAGTAGAGGCATGTACATGCTTGTACCTTTGGAGGATGTGTCAGAAGAACCGTTGACTTGAGTATTTAAAAAAAAAACATATTTATTTATTTATCTATGAAAGGCTTTGAGGGATATGCGGCTGAAGGGGATATTGCTGTCAGTATGGGTACTGTATCATCAAGAGAACCTCTTTAAAATGTCTAATGTCTCCTGCAGATTTTCACATTGACAGCTGCAATAACAACCTAATAGGCCAATTACAGAAATTGCGCCAACCTCTCCCGAAGCCCTTGGAAGTAAAAAATAATTATGCTATTACATTTTAGTGTACGCTCGTATCCAGAGCGACTTACATTTTCATACTTTTTTGTACCGGTCCCCTGTGGGAATCGAACCCACAACCCTGGCGCTTGCCATGCTCTACCAATTGAGCTGCACAGGACCTATTACACGTGTGTCAAATGAATTGACCTTAATGTTTCAGGTTTCCCTGAAATAACACATCTCGCTCCACTCAAAAATGCTTGAAAACATAAACTGATATCAGATTAGGCGTAAGGGAAACATGAAAAGAGTTTATTGGGCCTAAAAGCGGAGGGTGAGAAAATGTTTTGGCACGCCGAAAGAACTTTTTATGTCATTTCAATGGGGGATGGAGGATGGGATTCAGCCCAGGGCTTGACATTTCCTGTATTCAGGTTTCTTATTGTAGGGAGCTGAGGTCTAACCGTAGAAGAGAATGGCTTTGTCTCAAGTGTCACCCTATTCCATATATAGTGCACTACGTTTGACATCAGCCCATAGGGCTCTGGTAAAAAGTAGTGCACTATGTAGGGAATAGGGTGCCATGTTAGGGAAGAAGGCAAGAGGAATGGCTGGGAGACAGAATCAGTCAGAGTAATAACATTAGCAAGGAAGGAGAATCTGATTATTCACTGTTCTGCGGGAATACAATGCCATATAAAACATTACATTTGCCAAAATCAAATCAAAAGATGTCCATGTTCATTTTTGATTTAATAACAGGGAAAAAGGATGTCAATACTTTATGTTTTTCCCTCCACGTTGCATGTAGCCTAGCCTGTCAAGTCCACGAGGAAAAATATACCACCTGCTAAAACACAAGAACATTCAGCGAGAGAGAGAGAGAGAGAGAGAGAGAGTGATTGAGACATAATTATGAAAATGATGTGCAGCTATCAAAAATAAAGAAACATGAAAACAGATGGAAAGGGAGGGAGAGCCTTGGACCTCCGACCTCACAGAAACGCAGTCTAATAGTGATCATAGACTCACCCATCCCCATCTAGACCATCAGAGGAGGGTGAGGAAAGGGGCTCCTTCCCCACCACTGTCTTTATCCCAAACAGCACCCTACTCCCTACCCTTTTTCAAAAGTTGTGCATTATATATAGGGAATAAGGTGTCATTTGGGACCCAAATACTGCTTAGCCCATAGCATAGACAATGACTTCAAGAGCTCCGCTCAACTCCACCTTACTCAAACAGCCATATGGAACACATGTCCCTGCAAATGTACTTGACTGGTGCACATAAAGACAGAGTGCGTATCCCAAATGGCATCCTATTCCCTATATAGTGCACTACTTTTGATCAGGGCCCACAGGGCTAGATAGTATGAAAAGAGAAGGCAAGGCTAAGCCTGGGCCGGGATGGATAAAACCTACAGTTGGATAATGGATAATGACGCCACTCCCCCTTTAAATTGTTTCACACAGATCCAATTCCTGTCAATTTATTAACAGCGGGGCTAGTCCATTTGCGGTGAGGAGGGGTGTGCCGCCCCCAGGCTACAGCTCCGTTCGCAGAGCGCTCCGTGTGGTCCACCACTTCCTCTACTCAGCCCAGAGAACTCCGAGAACGGACACAAATGGGAAGTGGCTTTCTTTATCGCCACATCTCAGACTTTAAGCACCTCAATACATCTCAGAGTAAGTATCTCCTCCGTATAGGAAGTACATCAAAAACAGACCCGCCTGGTTATTAGGACCATGTGCACGTATCCTCCTGAGACGTTTAAAAGGCATTTAAGAGCTGGTACATCTCTAAAGAATTAGATATAGAATTATATGCGCTCATTCTATAGGTCTACATTTTACTGCGCTTGGCAGTAGTCCACTGTATGTACTGGAGAATAGGGGTGAAAATGTTATTACATAGGGAGTAATGGACATGCATAATCCAATGTTCCCCTTGAGTTCCCTCTCTCCAAGACACTCGCTCTCTCTCTCTCTCCCTGCACTATATCACATCTCAGAACAGAAACACAATTTTGTATCTAAGTAAACCATGGCAGTATGATAAAGAAAGGGCCCTGAATTGCAGTGTCTGTCCGTGTTATCTGCGAGTAGCCATTATCACACAACCAACCACACAACAGAAAGTGAATCCCTATACTGCTCCCTGTGGCTGTGCTTGGGTTAATGCAACTTTGTAGCTGATTGCAATGGCACAGAACACAGTACAGAGTTGTATTATGACTAGAAACCGTCTTACCCCTTTGCCCCTGGCCTCGACCAAGTCAAGTGACTGCACTTACAAAGAGCTTACGCTTCACATGATTTCACGATAACCAGTTCAACACACATACTGTTTCTCCCTCCCGCATTGGCAAGGAATGTCCTGGATTCCCCTTGACTGTACTGCTTCTATGGTGGCTGAGTTTGTAGCCTTGTATGTTATGGGCGGATTCAGTGTAATCCAAAGGAATTCACATGAATAAGAGTTTGATCCAGTACCAGTATAGTGGTGGAACACTCTCCTGTTCTGTGTGTTCATGCTGAACATGCTTCTCCAAGGCTCAAATGGCACCCTGTTCCCTAGGGCCCATAGGGCTCTGGTCAAAAATAGCGCGAAATATAGGGAATAGGGCGCCTTTTGGGACACAACCCATCTATCCCACCCAACAACAAAGATAACATGTTATTGCTTAAGAACAGAGAGGCAGCCCTCGTGGAACATTCATGTGGTTTATTATGATGAACATCTGGAAATCCCCTCTCAGAAGGAATCTGCACCTTAGGCCTACGATGTGGGAGGGAGAGAATACAAGACAGGGCTAATTGTGTGTATTGGCTCAGGTTGTGTGACAGCCAGGCATAGGCTGTACATTACCACCATTATTCTATTATAGAAGACTGGAGGAGTCAGAGTTCTGACCGGAACATTCTCGCTATAGAGTCTGAGGCTGGGTTCTGCAGGGAGAGAGAGAGAGAGAGAGCAGACCCACCTCAGTTCACTTTAAGAGAGCTGGGGCTAAACCCTCGCCGTAACACAACATTAAAAACACACTAAATCTCCTCACTCTGTCTGTCTTTCTGTTTGTCTTCCTCTCTGGCTGTCTGTCTCTATCGCTCTCTCTCCCTCTCTATATACAGTGTAAATCTATCTCTCTCTCCCTCTCTATATTCAGTGTATATCTATCTCTCTCTCCCTCTCTATATTCAGTGTATATCTCTCTCTCTCTCCCTCTCTATATTCAGTGTATATCTCTCTCTCTCCCTCTCTATATTCAGTGTATATCTCTCTCTCTCTCCCTCTCTATATTCAGTGTATATCTCTCTCTCTCCCTCTCTATATTCAGTGTATATCTCTCTCTCTCTCCCTCTCTATATACAGTGTAAATCTCTCTCTCTCCCTCTCTATATACAGTGTAAATCTATCTCTCTCCCTCTCTATATACAGTATATTTATATCTCTCTCTCTCCCCCTCTCTATATACAGTGTAAATCTCTCTCTCTCTCCCTCTCCATATACAGTGTATATCTCTCTCTCTCTCCCCCTCTCTATATACAGTGTAAATCTATCTCTCTCTCCCTCTCCATATACAGTGTATATCTATCTCTCTCCCCCTCTCTATATACAGTGTAAATCTATCTCTCTCTCCCTCTCCATATACAGTGTAAATCTATCTCTCTCTCCCTCTCCATATACAGTGTAAATCTATCTCTCTCTCCCTCTCCATATACAGTGTAAATCTATCTCTCTCCATATACAGTGTATATCTATCTCTCTCCATATACAGTGTAAATCTATCTCTCTCTCCCTCTCCATATACAGTGTATATCTATCTCTCTCTATATACAGTGTAAATCTATCTCTCTCCATATACAGTGTATATCTATCTCTCTCCATATACAGTGTAAATCTATCTCTCTCTCCCTCTCCATATACAGTGTATATCTATCTCTCTCCATATACAGTGTAAATCTCTCTCTCTCCCTCTCCATATACAGTGTATATCTATCTCTCTCTATATACAGTGTAAATCTATCTCTCTCTCCCTCTCCATATACAGTGTATATCTATCTCTCTCCATATACAGTGTAAATCTATCTCTCTCTCCCTCTCCATATACAGTGTATATCTATCTCTCTCCATATACAGTGTAAATCTATCTCTCTCTCCCTCTCCATATACAGTGTAAATCTATCTCTCTCTATATACAGTGTAAATCTATCTCTCTCTCCCTCTCTATATACAGTGTAAATCTCTCTCTCTCCCTCTCCATATACAGTGTATATATATCTCTCTCTCCCTCTCTATATTCAGTGTATAACTATCTCTCTCTGTCTTGCTAGTATGACTGGTATGGGAACATGCAAATCAGTGCCTGAAGCGACGATTGACTAGGGCTTATTTCAGTAAGCAACACAACCTCAAAACAAACAGTTACATTCACAAGTTAACTTAACACTCCAACAGTTTGTTTTACCAGGGCCAGGGGGTGAATGAGGACGCAAAGGTGATTTCTAGATGTTTATGTCTGAATCTGAGGCCTATCATTGATCAGGTCCTCATGTTGGTTTGGACAGACAGAGAGAGCATTTTTTTCCCTGACCACAACCCACACACAACTCTAAGTTACAACCAATTATGTCTACCACCATGTGTCTATGGTTACAACTGTTTACATGGAGTGTCAATATTTCAAAAGATTCTACACCATGCAGGCCATGCTGCATATTACACACGTCTAGTATGGATGTGGATACTTTTTTCTTTATCATAAATAACTGATATTTTAACATCATTTCAACCTTGAGTTTCATGTCCTTCCTGGTTGTAGTTTTGTGTTGTTGCCAGATGACACGATTTCAATTGAATCCCTTAGCAAAGTTCAAATAACGTCTCTCCTACCGTCTCACTTAACCCGTTCTGTCAGTGTGATTCTACATTACTATGAAAACGACACATGAAAGAGTAACATGAATAAAGTAGGCCCCCATAACTCCTGGGACCGCCTATATCTTATTACAGAGGAACATTGGGAGACTTTCAACAGTGTAAACAATCAGGAACAATTAGGCTCTCCGTGGCCTCTTTTCCTTAGACGCCTCTGGCTACATCCCAAATGGAACCTTATTACCTATATAATGTCAAAAGTAGTACACTATCTCTGGTCAAAAGTAGTACACTATATAGGGAATAGGGTGCCGTTTGGGATGTAGACTGAGTATCTGCGTAAATAGTCAAATGTTATTTCGCTTCGCATACCAGTGAAGACAATGTGAAACGATTAAACAAAGCTACTTGGCTTTGATTATTCAATAAGGCAAACACTGAGGCTAAGCTATGATTAATACAGACCGTTTGACTTATTTTTTTAACACTAAAGATAAGCTATTATAAAGATATGGTAAATAGAGGCCGTTAGACTTCTATGGGCATTATGGCTAAGCTACTGTAAAGATATGGTAAATAGAGGCCGTTAGACCACTCTATGGGCATTATGGCTAAACTATTGTAAAGCTATGGTAAATAGAGG